>NC_084627.1:20711023-20746023 GCF_033978795.1 Nerophis ophidion
TCTTTGAAACAAAAATAAAAATAAATGAGAACTTAAATAAAACTTTCAGTTTTAACAAAAAATAAATACTTTTAAACACAACCCTTCTATCCCTGTTAAACAAATGACCTCAACAGATCTCATTCATGTGCAAATATAACTATGGTACAGTACATCCCCATTGTGTAAAACACAGCTGCTCAATGGGAGAATTGGGCTCTCGGGGTTGAAGCCAAGACTTTGAACTTTGGCACAAAAGGTGTGATGGCCGGGCGTGTTCATTGGTCAGTCTGCTGCGGTACTTGTTCTTCACAATGTTCATTGTAGAGAAGACAGACTCACAGCTGTATGTTGAGCCAAACATTGTGAGGATGTGACAGGCCATTTATTTTTTTCTTAGCTCTGAATCATGACCTGGTGCACATCTGAACTGAGATCAGTTCTTGTGGCCATGTCCACATCTGACCTAAGATCAGTTCTTGTGGGCAGGTGCACATATGACCTGGGATCAGTTCTAGTGGGCAGGAGAACAGCTGACCTGGGATCAGTTCTTGTGGCCATGTCCACATCTGACCTGGTATCAGTTATTTTGAGCAGGTGCACATATGACCTGGGATCAGTTCTTGTGGTCAGGAGAACAGCTGACCTGGGATCAGTTCTTGTGGCCATGTCCACATCTGACCTAAGATCAGTTCTTGTGGGCAGGTGCACATATGACCTGGGATCAGTTCGTGTGGCCATGTCCACATCTGACCTGGGATCAGTTTGTGTGGCCATGTCCACATCTGACCTGAGATCAGTTCTTGTGGCCCATGTCCACATCTGACCTGGGATCAGTTCTTGTGGCCCATGTCCACATCTGACCTGGGATCAGTTCTTGTGGCCCATGTCCACATCTGACATGGGATCAGTTATCGTGGGCAGGTGCACATCTGACCTGGGATCAGTTATGGGCAGGTGCACATGTGACCTGGGATCAGTTATTATGGGCAGGTGCACATATGACCTGGGATCAGTTCTTGTGGGCAGGTGCACATCTGACCTTAGATCGGTTCTTGTGGCCATGTCCACATCTGACCTAAGATCAGTTCTTTTGAGCAAGTGCACATATGACCTGGGATCAGTTCTTGTGGGGATGTCCACATCTGACCTGAGATCAGTTCTTGTGGCCATGTCTAAATCGGACCTAAGATCAGTTCTTTTGAGCAGGTGCACATCTGACCTGGGATCAGTTCTTGTGGGCAGGTGGACATCTGACTTGGGATCAGCTCTTGTGGGCAGGTGCACATCTGACCTGGGATCAGTTCTTTTGGGCAGGTGCACATCTGACTTGAGATCAGTTCTTGTGGGCAGGTGCACATCTGACTTGGGATCAGTTCTTGTTGGCAGGTGCACATCTGACTTGGGATCAGCTCTTGTGGGCAGGTGCACATCTGACCTGGGATCAGTTCTTTTTGCCAGGTGCGAAAGGTTCCATGCACTGTGCCTGTGGCATGATCTCTGTATGACCCAGGTGGTAACAGCCTATCAGCGCGTCATTGTGATAGAGATGACAAGCCATACCCCGGAATCAGCCAATCAGAGTGGCGTTCTTTCGCTCTCACTCTGTCTCTCTCTCTTTCTCTCTCAGAGAGAGAGAGAGGGAGAGACGGAGTGAGTGGGTGAGACACGGAGAAGTGTAAACGAAACGTGGAAATATTTGACTAAAAACAACAAAGAACATTGACTTGCGCTAGCGATAACTCAAAGATAAATACAATTATTATATTTTTTTTACTATAATTATAAATTTAGATATTGGTCGGGTTTGGTTTTGGAATTTGATTGCATTATTATGTCTTGTTTTGTTGGATTGATTAAAAAAAAATCTATATTTATTTTTAATTTTTTTTCTAACTATAATTCGTGCTGGGTCCGGACATGGACCGTGGTCCGCCTGTTGAGGATCACTGATCTATACCTATCTACTGTATATCTATCCATACAGTTCAGGCCAAAGGTTTGGACACACCTCATTTCAATTAGTTTTCTTTATTTTCATGACTATTTACCTTGTAGATATTACCAAGAATAAGGAAGAAGAAACCTGATACACATCTTAATAAACGTTATTTAAAAAAAAAAATGCTATCTTTTTAATTATGTGAATCATTTAACTATTTCATGTAACTATTTTATTAGAACTTTAACTTTTTTTATGTATCTTTGTTCGTAATTGCAAATTGAGTACAGGAAGTGAACAATGGTGTTAGAAATTGCTACTACGTGGAAAAGGGGTAGGATTAGGAACGGCATGGCGCAGTGGAGGAGTGGCCGTGCGCAACCCGAGGGTCCGTGGTTCAATCCCCACCTAGTACCAACCTCGTCACGTCCATTGTGTCCTGAGCAAGACACTTCACCCTTGCTCCTGATGGGTGCTGGTTAGCGCCTTGCATGGCAGCTCCCTCCATCAGTGTGTGAATGTGTGTGTGAATGTGTAAATGTGGAAGTAGTGTCAAAGCACTTTGAGTACCTTGAAGGTAGAAAAGCGCTATACAAGTACAACCCATTTATCATTTATTTATTTATTATTAAATAAGGTCCTCCTTCTCCTTTTTGGACATGTAATAAGAAATGGAAATATGTGATATAATACTCGGAATAAACCTAATCATTTTCTAAAAGTTAATGGTGTTTCTCACCCTTTTCCCCTGCAGGTTTTTTCATCCGACCCTTCTACAAGATGATGCTGGGTAAACAGATCTCTCTAAAGGACATGGAGTCTGTGGTAAGCACTTGGCTCTTAACCGCTATCTAGAGTGCCTCATTTTGGAGCTTTTTTTAAGCGGTAAAATGATCCCTGCAGGATAGTGAATACTACAACTCTCTTAAGTGGATTCTGGAGAACGATCCCACCGAGCTTGACCTGCGGTTTTGCATCGATGAGGACAACTTTGGACAGGTGTGCAGGGCTGCCACAATTTAATTTGCTTGTTGTTACTTTTGCCTTTATTTGTATTATTACTTGTGTTTTCCAGACCTACCAGGTTGACCTCAAGCCTAGCGGATCAGATATGGTCGTTACCAACGAGAACAAAAAGGAATACATTGAGTAAGAACCTTTAATGCTTTCACAGTAAATGTTCACAGAGGTTCTACAGTACATGATTTTGTCTCCTACAGTCTGGTTATCCAGTGGCGGTTTGTCAATCGAGTGCAAAAGCAGATGAATGCCTTCCTGGAGGTATTATTGATACACTACAACACAGTCACCACAGGGGGGCAATGGAAACCTTTAACCAAATAACTCCCAACTCTTATTGAACCATGGCACATACTTAGTTTACATTCAAAGATACATGTGTAGTAAAAAATGAAATATATAGTTTTTGGACCAATTGATTGGACAATAACTAATTGCAGCACAGGCCTGCAATCGAATTGTGGCAGAAAGTTGGGGGCTGGGTAATGTCTTCGTTTAATTTGCATAATTAACAATTACCATGCTATTTTAAAAGGGGAAGTGCATTTCATTTATATTTTGCCTATCGTTTACAATATTTATAAAAGATAAGCACACATATGTTGTTTTTTTATGCATTTGATTTTGTAAATAAACACTAGCAAAAGTCTGCTCTCAGTGGAGCCAATGGGAGTCACTCTATTCCGACTATAAAGCGCTCTAAAAACATCCAAAAGCCTCCATTTTCATTTTATATACATGCTGGAAGTATACATGGAATATAGTAAAAGGCACATTCAGGAAATATTCAGGTATTTTGCTTGTTTTAAGTATAAGGCGGCACATTAATTTCACAGACGAATCATAACATTTGCTTTTCCCATCAACAACAACACCACCACTACAAATCATGCAGACTTCATGAGAGACAAACAATACTTTTGGACAAATGATGATCCAGAACATTTTATTTTTAAGCTTGAATAAAAGGAGTGTGAGCTACACATTTTGAAGATGTGTGCTAAACAAAGTAAACTTTAGTGAAACATTAAGCATCCTGCAGCAGTATTGCTAAGTACTAAACAGGATATACAAACTACAATCATTAAAAAAAAAAAAACTCGCTGTACGCTGGACGGTTTATATCTTCCCGTTTAGATGAAGAATGACTCATAAAGTTGCAAACAAACGTCTTTTTGTGTCTTCCTTGCCATTTTAGTGTCAAAGTTTGATGTCAAAGTTGACCAGCTTCTTGGTTTATGGCTACAATCTTCTACTATCCAGATGATTTGTAATCTAGATTTTACTTTTAGCAACTCAGAGGCAACGCAGCAGCTCACCGGATGAATATGGCAATATAGCAGCATAAGTTAGTTAGCTCACTTTAATCACGGCTCGGCGAAAAGTAGTTTGACTGTGTTAGTGCTTATAATAATAAGATCGCTAATATATGGTTAATAATAAGGTCCATGTAAATGTTAAAGTTGAAATGGAGTATTGTTGGCAATCTTGGGATGTTTTTTTAGAGGGCTTTATGGGCGCAATAGAGTACTCCCATTAGCGGGGTTGTTAGTCACCTCGTATATGCCATATTTTACAAAATACAGAAATAACAGGCACAGCAAAATTAACATGTTTAAAGATTAGGGTTGTGAACGTAATGCAATTATCACAAAAAATGCAGAAAAAAACATTGTATTTTGACCGCACATGCTTTTTAACTTTAATGCTAGCAAGAACGCTTCCAGTACAGTGACAACAAAGGGTGGGTGACAGACAATACTCATGGAGTACCACAGGTAAGTTAGTAATATTTTTGCAAAAATGGATAACCACAGAATGTAACCCAATTTATATTGTTGAAGACTGTAAAATATTCATATCGTCCATAAGATTCCATTTGTGTCAAAATAGTCATGACATCTTGAAAGGTAATGAAATTAAAATAAAAGTAAATGAAACAACTAATCAATGTAAGTAATCATAAACACGTTTAAACACAATGAATAAAAAAATAAGTGTGACTAATCAAATTTTTAAATAAATTGTTTGACATCACTGTTTGAAATACAAATAAACATTCTTATGTTGCTTAGTTTTGCGTGTTATTTTTATGTCAGAAGCATGATTGTGACACCTGTGAGGGCTTTTAGCAGAGGGAGGGGCCCACAGCAGCACACAACGCTCGTTGACAAGAGCAATACTTGCTTACATGTTAGTCTTGTGAGCAACAAGAACAGAACTTTTTGGGATATTTGTTGTTTTCCGCTTTTAAAAATGGTTAAAATGTACTAAAGGAGCCTGAATAGCGCTACACAGTTGCTAAATTGGCAAAACTGACCCCCCTTTTATAATCTCTGGCAGACTAAGTAAATGTTTATGAGGTGTGTTAAACAGCATTTATGATGCCACTTACTGTATAGAGTTGTAACAACAAGCCACCTTCACAAACAGTCCCAATATAATGTGATAACGAGATAGGGCGAACAAGTAGCGCTAAATCTATTTGCAGTGGTCCAGATTTAAATGCCAAAAATAAATGAATGTATGGGAAAGACTAACTTATTTACTGACTGTATTCGCATCTTATTGAGAATTATTGATGTTTTCAGGGCTTCACTGAGCTCATTCAAATTGATCTGATCAAAATATTTGATGAAAATGAACTGGAGGTAAAGAATTCTTCATCTTCTTTGATTTCCAAGCATTCTTTTCAGCGTTTGAAGGCCTCACTCAGTGATTTCCTCCTTGTTGTGTAGCTGCTCATGTGTGGTCTGGGTGACGTGGACGTCAACGACTGGCGACAGCACACAGTTTACAAGAACGGCTACTGTCCCAACCATCCGGTCATTCAGTGGTTCTGGAAGGTAAAGCCAACAAAAAGTTATTGCTCTGGATTCTCTATTTTCTTTCTACATTCTATGCTAGTACCTGTTGCCTTTTTTTTGTTACGCTGACCCGTGACTTGTGTGCTGGCGTTCCTTTTGAAGTTCAAAGTCTGTTTGGTAGAACAGACTTGTTTGCACTGATGAAAGAGCTTAAAGTCTTATTTCGCTCTCTCTCTCTCTCTCTCTCACACACACACATGCACACGCACGAACACACACCGCAAACAAAACACACCAAATCCTGCACAGGCTTACAGCGTGTTGCACTCAAATCGATCCCAATGGTGTAGATGTGTCTCCCCTTTGTAGAAGCCGTCCCCTATTTAAAATGTTGCCCAGAAAACTGAAAAAGACCCTCATTAAGGCACAAAACAAGATGGAAAAATTAACATTTTTGTACCAACATAGGGATTCCTCACTCTTAAATGTGGTAATTCAGGTTGCTCACTTGAGTGCCGTCACTTTCCTGATGTTTTGGATTGTGTTAGGCTTTTTTGTTTATATTATTCAAAGCAAAGATGAGCAAAGCTATCACTCTTACAACACACTACTTGGTCCATGTGGTTTGACTTTGTGGATGGTTTTGTGTTGTTTTACAGTAGTTAAACAGTAGTAGTGTATTAGGAAGTTCTCCGCATTGAACCAGATAGGACTGAACTAACTTTAAAGCAGAGGAGAACAGTCATACAGTAAAATGGAGAACGTGAATATATCCTCGCCTTTTATGTAGCTACTAACTCCAATGTAATAAGAATGAATTGTTTCTTGCTACCAGCAGACTGTACCAATCAACCTGTCAAGTTCATGCAAGCAAAGCTAAAATCGTGACCACAGGATGCAGAGACGGCAGGTGTAGCACATTTTAAAATGCATTTCTTTAGTGCAAGGGCAGTGAGGAAGCGCACACAAAGGTCACCAGTTGTTCAGGCAACAGACAGTGGCCACGTCTACATGGGCAAAATGTATTTAATCTGATCATAATTTGGATTAGAATGTTACTGTGTACATGGACCCCAAAAAAAAAAGATTGGATTATGAAGTGCGTTTGTTTTCATCCATCACACCTTCAATCAGAGTACTTTATGTTGAACGGAAGTAGAAAAAGAAGTAGTGACTTCCGCTGTAAACAAACATTGCTCTGTCCAGTTCTGCTTGTCCGACGTCGTCACGTTATCTATTTATGTTTTTTTCCTACTGTTCGCTACTTATGTTTTGCCTTTCTTTTAAAATGGAGCTGTTCTATGCCCTCCATTTTGTGATATTTACGTGTTGCCGCACATCTTTATGTAACGACATTCTGTGTACGTGCCTGTGGGTAGCAGTTAGCACCTGGAGTATCTGTAATTTCAGGAATAAAATAGCTCGTTGAGACGACAGCTGAATGCCTCCTTTTATTATTACACCGTTACGTGACAGTCCAGACCATACTTTTGGTTTTGATAATCTCTGTTTTAGAGCAACAAATTCAACAGTATATAAAGCTACTTATGTACATATTAAATGGGCGGAGACAGCAGCAAGACAATCACTTTATTCCGAGAATATTAAGCTTAGTCTCACTCCACTATAAGAGTGTAGCTGACATCAAAGACATGCGCAGTAAGGATAATTTTGACTCAGAATTTGAAATATGTTCACTGCGCGCCAATCTGAATGACTATCAGCATAAACGACCTGTCTTGATAGGATTTAAATTTCGATCCGAACATGTATGATCGGGTCACAATATTCCGAATGGCGTGTTTGCATGAAGAATTTTTATTCCGGTTAGGCTTTTAATCCGATTAATTGTGTCCATGTGCACATAGCTAGTGATTAGAGATGTCCGATAATGGCTTTTTTGCCGATATCCGATATTCCGATATTGTCCAACTCTTTATTACCGATACTAATATCAACCGGTAACGATATATACATTCGTGGAATTAACACATTATTATGCCTAATTTTGTTG
The DNA here is from genome assembly GCF_033978795.1 of Nerophis ophidion. NCBI lineage: Eukaryota > Metazoa > Chordata > Actinopteri > Syngnathiformes > Syngnathidae > Nerophis > Nerophis ophidion. Next base: position 20,718,786 of record NC_084627.1, read on the forward strand.
TGATGCCCCGCTGGATGCATTAAACAATGTAACAAGGTTTTCCAAAATAAATCAACTCAAGTTATGGAAAAAAATGCCAACATGGCACTGCCATATTTATTATTGAAGTCACAAAGTGCATTATTTTTTTTTAACATGCCTCAAAACAGCAGCTTGGAATTTGGGACATGCTCTCCCTGAGAGAGCATGAGTAGGATGAGGTGGGCGGGAGTGAGGTTGGGGGAGGGGGGATAGTGGGGGTGTATATTATAGCGTTCCGAAAGAGTTAGTGCTGCAAGGGGTTCTGAGTATTTGTTCTGTTGTGTTACGGTGCAGATGTTCCCCTGAAATGTGTTTGTCATTCTTGTTTGGTGTGGGTTCACAGTGTGCCGAATATTTGTAACAGTGTTAAAGTTGTTTATACGGCCATCCTCAGTGTGACCTGTATGGCTGTTGACCAAGTATGCGTTGCATTCACTTGTGTGTGTAGATATTATGTGACTGAGCCGGCAAGCAATAGCAGGGCCTATAAGTTTTTTTGACCCTCTGCACTTCTCCTTTCGTCTGTGTACACAGCGGCGTTTTAAAAAGTCAAAAATTTTACTTTTTGAAACCGATACCGATCATTTCCGACATTTTAAAGCATTTATCGGACGATAACATCGGCAGTCCAATATTATCGGACATCTCTACTAATGATTCAGTCCATTCCAGAGGAACATAAAAAGCATCCTGGTTGGCAATCACGGACAGGCGAGGTAGGCAGCGCTTAGGCCAGAGGAAATTAAAACACAGGAAGTGAAAACAACAAAGCGAGCATTGGGAACTAATCACTGACAATTAAAAAAACATGAACACTAGTCCAAAACGTCATGGGGGTTCATGACAGATTATTTCTCATATCCATGTTTTACTCACATTCAAACAAATATTAAAAGTGTAATTTCTAGGTACCATCCATCCACACAGTTTCATTTGACTCTGCTGCAGTTTTTGCGTAGCCCCGCAAACGAATTGGAATCCAAACAATCCTCACTAAGGAATAAAAGTAGAAGTACACTTAGTCATAATATTTAATGGATAACATTTGTTTGCCTTCCAGGTTGTCCTCTTGATGGATGCCGAAAAGAGGATCCGACTTCTTCAGTTTGTCACAGGAACGTCGCGAGTGCCCATGAACGGCTTCGCTGAACTTTATGGTGCTTTTTGTTTTGTGGTCATCTCTTTCAGTTCCCAAAAATCTTTGACTTGACATAACAGTGACACAACAAATTTCCAGCATATGCAATACAACAGTACTTCAACTGGCGAGTTAAATTGATTCTACAATTGAGCTTGTATCTTAAATAACCGCCCACTGAAATACGTTCAAATAAATTTAATTTGTACTTAACCCTCCCAAAACACCAATATTTTAAAATGTATCATGCCTTTTAAAAACAAAATCAAACTTTTAAGTAAATATTTGTTTGAAAAACAATACGACAGCATGTGTTACAAAGGACTATGGTTGTTTTATGAAATAGTGTAATTTTAATGTTCAGCATTTACCTCAGGGATAGCACCTTTGTAGGTGTCTCTTACGAGCAGCTTCTCCGTCATGTAACAATAAGAACTGTTCTCATTGTTTATGTTGCACACAGACGTCTTTGAGTGACAGACCGGAGAGGTCAGAGTAGCGCAAAGGAATTGCTCAATTGCCTAACTTGGAGAGTCAAGACTAGACAGAACAAGCTTAAAACATGTCAAACACAGCACCTGCAGATTTTCCATATTTTCATGGATAAATGTCCGTCATTTTTGGCTATAGTTGGGAATCTTTGGGCACTTCACTATTTGATTATGAGTCAGGGGTTCCGCTTTGATTATAAATCAATGAAATATTTCCTCTTTCATTAATATCGATATGTATGAAATGCTCCAGTTAGACTTATTTTGAAGTAATTGATTGATCGATTGAGAATTTTTTAAGTAGATTGCACAGTACAGTACATATTCCGTACTGTACTAAGGGACGGCGTGGCACAGTGGAAGAGTGGCCGTGCGCAACTCGAGTGTCCCTGGTTCAATCCCCACCTAGTACCAATCTCGTCACGTCCGTTGTGTCCTGAGCAAGACACTTCACCCTTGCTCCTGATGGGTGCTGGTTAGCGCCTTGCATGGCAGCTCCTTCCATCAGTGTGTGAATGTGTGTGTGAATGGGTAAATGTGGAAGTAGTGTCAAAGCGCTTTGAGGACCTTGAAGGTAGAAAAGCGCTATACAAGTACAACCCATTATCATTTCTCATTTAAATGGTAACACCGGAATAAGTTTTTCAACTTGTTTAAGTCGGGGTCCACGTTAATCAATTCATGGTATTAATGTGTGTTTCTACTTCCGGGATCGAACCTAATCATGGCAGACTTGGTAACTGGAAACAAACACGACTATTTTTGGACAAAATGGAGTTTTACAGTAAGTGTTACCTAAATTGCAGCCCTCGTAAAGCTTTTGGCGGCAAACAAAATAAATAAAAAAATTATTGAAGCGATCGTATACCGAGACATATTTAGCTCGATCTAAACATTCATAGTCAGAAAAAAACGCAAATAGAGGCCTTTGTGAATCAATGTTCCACTGTATTTGGGATCTGCAGTAGTCCTGAAAATTTTTAATCAAACCGTGGTGGCATGGTGGAGATATTTATAAACGATCTTGCCTTCCTTCATACTTCCTTAAAACGAGTCTGCCATTGTCAATAAGCGCATTCTTTTTCTCCATTCTCTTGTTGTGAGGCGGACTGGCTCGTACATGCACATGCATCCTCCATTGTTTCCATTTCTAACACAAAGTAGCGTATAATTTGCACCTAAATCCGTCAGTACACTCGCTATGGAAGCGCAAAAAACTACAACATGGATGGCGGGGATAAGACCCTGGTGTCAAAGTGGAGGCACATAAATAAGATGCCCACAAAAAGACCATCTTAAAGAGACGGTCAGAAAAAAAGCTTGAAAACGGTCTCCCAAGACATAATCTACGCCACATTTAGACCAAAGAAGCACCATGTGGTCTACACATTATGTAAACCACAAGGAAGTGTTTTAAAAGTATAGAAAAATGTTAATTGTGGCGGCGGGGAGGCCCGTATCCTCGCAACATCCAGCATAACAAAAACATCTCGAATCCCAAAATACCCATAAGTTGAGATAGCACTGGAGAGTAAACGTCTTTAAAATGTGTTTAAAGGAGTGAAGTTGTTCACACTCGTTTTTTTTGCAGGCTCTAATGGTCCTCAGCTCTTCACTATTGAGCAGTGGGGAACACCAGATAAGCTGCCGAGAGCCCACACATGGTAAGTTACTTCAGAGTTGACATAAATTTTGTTGTGTACCACTAGTACCTCACTCAAATCAGTACACCCTCAAAGTACTCACTTGTGTTGTCACCTAATTAAACAATAAAGCAGTGGTTGGTGTCCAAGTGCGGCCCGCCGCCGTGTTCAGTTTGGCACGTGAGATGGTACGAGTTTATTCAGGAATCTGAAGCAGGGTATCGCCAACTTCAATTTAATTATCTGACAGTGTAATTGCTGCAAGTTGGCCCCCATCTTGTAAACAACGACAGTAATTAAGGTTAATGACCATGAATTAGACTTTGAATTGTACATAGTACAGCAAACAACCTTTCCTACTCATGGCGCAAAAAATCTGACACAAAAACTCGACACACATGGTCGCACTTTGTGGGCGTCCTAACACAACACATAATTTGAAATTACACCCATTTAAATCCCATGTGTTGCATGATGGGAAAAATCTAAAACATTCTCCACACTTACCCATGTTTAGTACATTTTAGCTGCTTGATATTTCTGATTGATTACAAAACTTGAAAGAGGTATAGTCATCAAAGCAAACAAGGTATGAGTATTACTTTCACATACTCTTAATATCCAATTATGATAATTATATATCATTATAAATATGTATCTATGTATACAAATGTGTGTGTATATGTATGTACACGTGTGTGTGTGTGTGTGTGTGTGTGTGTGTGTGTGTGCGTGTGTGTGTGTGTGTGTGTGTGTGTTTACATATATATATATATATATATATATATATATATATATATATATATATATTGTACTGTATATACAATTTTATACATATACAGTGCGCTCCACTACTATTGGAACAGTGTGTCCAATTCCTTTATTTTTGTTGTAGACTGAAAACATTTGGGTTTGACATCAAAAGATGAATATGGGACAAGAGATTAACATTTCAGCTTTTATTTCCAGGTATTTACATCTGGATCTGATACTCAACTTAGAACAGGGGTCACCAACACGGTGCCCGCGGGCACCAGGTAGCCCGTAAGGACCAGATGAGTAGCCCGCTGGCCTGTTCTAAAAATAGCTCAAATAGCAGCACTTGTATTTATTTACCAGCAAGCTGGTTTCACTTTGCTCGACATTTTTAATTCTAAGAGAGACAAAACTCAAATAGAATTTGAAAATCCAAGAAAATATTTTAAACACTTGGTCTTCATTTGTTTAAATAAATTCTTTTATTTTTTGACTTTGCTTCTTATAACTTTCAGAAAGACAATTTCAGAGAAAAAATACAACCTTGAAAAGGATTTTACGATTTTTAAACACATATACCTTTTTACCTTTTAAATTCCTTCCTCTTCTTTCTTGACAATTTAAATCAATGTTCAAGTATTTTTTTTTTTATTATTGTAAAGAATAGTTAATACGTTTTAATTTAATTCTTCATTTTAGCTTCTGTTTTTTCGACAAAGAATATTTGTGAAATATTTCTTCAAACTTATGATTAAAATTCAAAAATATTATTCTGGCAAATCTTGAAAATCTGTAGAATCAAATTTAAATCTTATTTCAAAGTCTTTTGAATTTCTTTAAAATAAATGTTTAGAAAATCTTGAAGAAATAATGATTGTCTTTGTTAGAAATATAGCTTGGTCCAATTTCTCTTATATTCTTACAAAATGCAGGTTGGATTTTACCTATTTAAAACATGTCATCAAATTTTCTAAAATTAATCTTAATATATAAAAAATACTAATGATGTTCCATAAATTCTTTTTTTAATTTTTTCAAAAAGATTCGAATTAGCTAGTTTTTCTCTTAATTTTTTTCGATTGAATTTTGAATTTTAAAGAGTCAAAATTGAAAATAAACTTTCATTTTTTTCGTGTTTTCTCCTCTTTTAAACCGTTCAATTAAGTGTTTTTTTTAATCATTTATTCTCTACAAAAAACCTTCTGTAAAAGGAAAAGAAATGTACAACGGAATGACAGACAGAAATACCCATGTTTATATATATATATATCTATATATATATAGATTTATTTAATAAAGGTAAATTGAGCAAATTGGCTATTTCTGGAAATTTATTTAAGTGTGTATCAAACTGGTAGCCCTTTGCATTAATCAGTACCCAAGAAGTAGCTCTATGTTTCAAAAAGGTTGGTGACCACTGACTTAGGAGATAGCATTATTTGTAATGGAACACAACATTTTTAGGTGAGCAAAGTATTGGAACATATAAACTTAACATGGATTAAAGTGAATAAGACTTCATATTTAGTTGCAGATCCTTTGCTTTCAATAACTGCATCAAGCCTGTGACCCATTGACATCACCAAACTTTTGCCTTCTTCTTTTGTGATGCTTTTCCAAGCTTTCACCACAGCCTCATTCAGTTGTTGTTTGCTTTGCATTGGTAAAATGCAGGCTCTATTAGGTTTAAGTCTGGTGACTGAATTTCTAAAACCTTCCACTTCTTGCCTTTGGCAGTGTTTTGGGTCGTAATCTTGATGAATGATGAAGGATCTCCCAATCAGTTTGGTTGCATCTTTCTTTAAATTACCAGACAAAAGGTTTATGTAGACTTCTGAGTTCATTTTGCTGTTGCCATGCAAGCCCAAGCCATGACATTTCCTCCACTGTGTTTCACAGATGAGCTTTTATGTTTGGGATCATGAGCAGATCCTTTCTTTCTAAAAACCTTCGCCTTTCCATCACTTTGGAAAAAGTTAATCTTTGTCTCATCAGTCTGTAAAACTGTTTCCCAGAATTATTGAGGCTCATCTCTGTAACTTTTAGCAAATTCCAGTCTGGCCTTCCTACTCTTGTTGCTAATGAGTGGTTTGCATTTTCTAGTGTAGCCTCTGTTTTACTGTTCATGACGTCTACTGCGAACAGTAGATTGTGATACCTTCACTCCTGCCCTCTGGAGGTTGTTGCTGATGTCACTAACAGTTGTTTTAGGGTCTTTCTTTATAGCTCTCACAATGTTTCTGTCATCAAGTGAAGTGAAGTGAAGTGAATTATATTTATACAGCGGTTTCCTCTAGTGACTCAAAGCCCTGTACATAGTGACACCCAATATCTAAGTTACATTCAAACCAGCGTGGGTGGCACTGTGAGCAGGTGGGTAAAGTGTCTTGCCCAAGGACACAACGGCAGTGACTAGGGTGGCGGAAGCGGGAATCGAACCTGGAACCCTCAAGTTGCCAGCACGGCCCCTCTATCAACCGAGCTATACCGCATCAACTGCTGATGTTTTCCTTGGTCTACCTGTTTGACGTCTGTTGCTTAGTACATCAGTTGTTTCTTTCTTCTTCAGGACATTCCAAATGGTTGTACTGGCTATGGCCAATGTTTGTGCAATGGCTGTGATTGATTGTCCATCTTCTCTCTGATTCACAATAGCTTCTTTTTCACCCATAGACAGCTCTCCGGTTTTCATGTTGGCTCCACCTCTAAATGCAGTCTGAACAGGAAACACCTATCCTACCCAATCTGAAACTTAGCTCAAACATTCAGTGCTATTTATTGTTTGAATAATCATAATTGGGAGACACCTGGGCAACAAATCTTACCTGTCAGTCACAGACTCACATGTTTCAATACTTTTGCTCTCACGAAAAATGGTTAGGTTCAAACAAAAGTTGCTATCTTCCAAGTTGTTTATCAGATCCAGATGCAAATACCTGGAAATAAAAGCTCAAATGTTGATCTATTGTCCCATATTCATCTTTTGATGTTAAACCCAAATGTTTTCAGCCTACAACAAAAATAAACAAATTGGACTCACTGTTCCAATACTTTTGGATTGCACTGTATATATGCGTGTGTGTACATGGCCGACAAATTTATTATCACTCAACGTGGCCTTTAAGTCAAAAGGTTTGGACACTCCTGCATCAAAGGTTGTTTGTTTGCCTTTTTTTCATGGATGATAAACCTATACAAGCTGTACACAGACTACTCTAACGCATATCAGGTTGACTTTTTATAGAATTGTCCTGGGAGAAGATGAGTTATTCTTTGTGTCTTGATGCACATTTTTAACAAAGTCCTTTTGTTTCCAGTTTCAATCGCTTGGACCTTCCTACTTACGACTCGTTCGAGGACCTGAGGGAGAAGCTGCTCATGGCCGTGGAGAATGCGCAGGGCTTTGAAGGCGTCGACTAAAGCGGTACCTAATCCTACCAACCAAATAAGGACTTTTAAATCGAAGTAGCTGCTTAGTATAACTAAGTAGGCAAAAAAAAAAACATCAAGAAGCTGCAGAGACGTCCAAACTAGCCGTCGTAGCATGCGGCCAGCTGACATCTGACTGTTAGCCATACCCGACTGTACGGCGTTTCCGAGGTGCTTGGGTAAGTGGTGTCAGGAAGATGAGCAGTTCATGGGGGGAGGAAAGGGAGAGTATTTAATACCCTGGCATGAGCATGAATTCTCACCTTTCTTTCCCCCACAAAAGTGCTGGAACGCACGACTACATTTCACACCACACTCGCACCCTCTTAAGTGGGAGGGGCTTACTTAGCATGGCCTTAACATGCGCTCTTCACCCACAAATCTCTCGACCAAACACCGGATTACCTTAGGGATAGAACTAGCCGATCACATTTCAGGAAATCTGCCACACCCCCTCTATAGAGTCTAGTGTGATCAGATGACGCCACAGGAGCCTTTTTCTAGACCTTTTTAGCCTCGACTAAACATCCCGATGATGATTTTTATAGCTTTTGGTTGTTGCTATAATTCTTGCAGGAAAATACTCTTTGTACCGAAACAATGTTTACTATTTTGACACAAAAAAACAAGTGTGAAGTGCAAGTCTGGCTCTATATCATTTTATTTTATTCTAATTCTTATCGTGGTAGTAAGAGCAGCATGAAAACGTACTTTGTGTTCGCTTTGACGACATAGTGATTCGGACGTTGTGTCACGCTGGAAAAAAAACAAAAAGACAAACGAGGCGATGTAGTTTGTTTCTGTGAGACGTCATATTAATATTCATGCCCGTTGCTGTTCATAATGCTGTACATTGTTTTTGAGGTCCTCAATGATCCATATATATATAAATATATATATAAATGTATGTATGCATTACATTTAACAGAAGTATTACTGATCAACACTAAAATGAAGTGTGCGTGCGTGCGGGTGTGTGAGACAGAAACAAGCTGTGATTGAACACTGAATATTAAGCGGCATGTTTCTTTTTTGTTTTGTTTTTTTAAGTTGATTTTCTAACACTATTAAAACCTAAAAGGGCACTTTATACCTTAACCAGGTCATCTATCGTGTATGTCATCAACTTGAATGTTTGTGTTTGCATAATTCAGCCGCACTTACAAGTGCAATATTAGGAAATAAAAGGTGGTTCGAGTGTAGGATGCTGTTAAGGTAGTAAAGAACCACGTTTCAAGTACTTTAAATTTCCTGCTGTTGTTTTCCCTCACACTTTGTCTTTTATGTCTGTTTTTTTTAAAAGGGTGATGGAGAATATCACTTTTGCTAACGATGCCACCACAATTTCCAACTCTTTGTGGTTCATTTCACTTCAGTCAAATAAAAATGAAACATCTCTCACTTTTCTACTGGTTTTGAACATTCTAGCCTTTATTAGCAGCAACATTTCTTAGCGGATTCAAAAACAACCAAGAAGGACATGAATGCTTCATTCAAGACAGGTAAGCTATTACTTATCTCTTTCCAAATGCTTATTGATTCAACAGGAAATCATTGTCTCATGTTTTGATGCCTAACCTATACTGCTTACAGCCACTAGGGGGTATAGTTTCACAGTACACTACAGTAGTGGTTCTCAACGTTTTTTCAGTGATGTACCCCCTGTGAACATATTTTTCATTCAAGTACCCCCTCATCAGAGCATAGCATTTTTGGTTGGAAAAAAATAGATAAAGAAGTAAAATACAGCACTATGTCATCAGTTTCTGATTTATGAAATTGTATAACAGTGCAAAATATTGCTCATTTGTAGTGGTCTTTCTTGAACTATTTGGAAAAAAAGATATAAAAATAACTCAAAACTTGTTGAAAAATAAACATGTGATTCAATTATAAATAAAGATTTCTACACATAGAAGTAATCATCAACTTAAAGTGGCCTCTTAAGGGATTGTAATAGAGATCCATCTGGATTCATCAACTTCATTCGAAACATTTCTTCACAAAAAAAGAAATATTTATGGAACATGTCCACAAAAAATCTAGCTGTCAACACTGAATATTGCATTGTTGCATTACTTTTCACAGTTTATGAACTTACATTCATATTTTGTTGAATTATTATTCAATAAATGTATTTATAAAGGATTTTTGAATTGTTGCTATTTTTCAATAAATATATTTATAAAGGATTTTTGAATTGTGTTTATTTTTAGAATATTAAAAAAAAATCTCCCGAACCCCTGGGCATACCTTTAAGTACCCCCAGGGGTACCCGTACCCCCATTTGAGAACCACTGCACTATAGTATTAGAATGGATCATTGATTCTCAAACTGTGCTTCATATAGTGGTACGCAAAAAAAATCACTTAATTAAATGTTCAAACAGTGTTATTGTTCAAACTACGTGATATTAAGTTGCCAAAAATATTAAATATACTTGTTAATAAAACATCTGCCTTGTTTTATTGACTACTTAAGCCTACTACGTTACTGTATTTTAATTTTGGTAATTCTGGTGGTAATTGGAGAGCCAAGTGTTTTCTGAGGGGGTACCTGGTGAATAAAGTTTTTTTGTTTGTTTGTTTGTTTAAGAATAAAATTTAAGAAACCCCTGGAATAGATGATCAATTTGGATATATATATATATATATATATATATATATATATACACACACATATTTATATTCATATTTAAGTAGATATATATATATGTATGTATTATGTATATACAGTACGCTAATCCATGTATATACACATACATACGTGTGTGTGTATATATGCTTATGTATATATATATATGTATGTGTATATATGTATAGACATATATGTGTGTATATATATATATATATGTGTGTGTGTGTGTGTGAATATGTATGTATGGATATATATATATACATGTGTGTATATATATATGTGTGTGTATATAAATATATATACATGTATATATATACAAATATGTGTGTGTATATACATATGAATATACGTGTGTGTATATACCTATGTATATATATGTGTGTATATATATATGTATATATATACAGTGTGTGTATATATATATATATGTGTGTGTGTATATATATATATATATATATATATGTATGTATGTATGTATTTGCGTGTGTGTGTGTTCGGATTTTATCATTATTTTCGTTTGTAAAAAATAAAAATTCGAACCAAAAAAACTGTAAAATAGCAATGTCCACATTGTCCATGTGTTGAAGTTCGGGGGCATAGTTTCTCATTACCACTAATCTTCAACATGAGTGTCATAGTTTAGAACAGGGGTCACCAACCTTTTTAAAAATCAAGAGCTACTTCTTGGGTATTGATTAATGCGAATGGCTACCAGTTTGATACACACTTAAATAGATTGCCAGACATAGCCAATTTGCTCAATTTACCTTTATTGAATAAATCTATATATATATATATTTAAAAAATGGGTGTTTCTGTCTGTCATTCCGTCGTACATTTTTTTCCTTTTTAATTGAGCGGTTTAAAAGAGAAGAAAACACGAAAAAAATTAAAATACAATTTTGAAAACTATTTATCTTCAATTTCGAGTCTTTAAAATTCAAAGTTCAATCGAAAAAAATGAAGAAAAAAACAAACTAATTCGAATCTTTTGGAAAAAAATTAAAAATAATTTATGGAACATCACTAGTAATTTTTCCTGATTAAGATTAATTTTAGAATTTTGATGACATGTTTTAAATAGGTTCAAATCTACTTTGAAATATTTAAATTTGATTCTACAGATTTTCTAGATTTGCCAGAATATTTTTTAATTTTCATCATAGTAAGTTTGAAGAAATATTTCACAAATATTCTTTGTCGAAAAAAACAGAAGCTAAAATGAAGAATTAAATAAAAATGTAATTTATTATTCTTTACAATAAAAAAAAATACTTGAACATTGATTTAAATTGTCAGGAAAGAAGAGGAAGGAATTTAAAAGGTAAATGTGTTTAAAAATCCTAAAATAATTTTTAAGGTAGTATTTTTTCTCAAAAATTGTCTTTCTGAAAGTTATAAGAAGCAAAGTAAAAAAATAAATGCATTTATTTAAAAAAAGTGAAGTCCAAGTCTTTAAAATATTTTCTTAGATTTTCAAATTCTATTTAAGTTTTGTCTCTATATTAGAATTAAAAATGTCGAGCAAAGCGAAACCAGCTTGCTAGTAAATAAATAAATACATTTTAAAAGATAGAGACAGCTCACTGGTAAGTGCTGCTATTTGAGCTATTTTTAGAACAGGCCAGCGGGCTACTCATCTGCTCCTTACGAGCTACCTGGTGCCCACGGGCACCGCGTTGGTGACCCCTGGTTTAGAAGTTAGTTGGTCTTGTGTGTTTAAAGAGTCCAGATTTAAAAAAAATATAATGACATTCAAATGAATGTTGTTTACGTATACAAGGCTCTAACAAAGATATCCAAACAATCCTCTCTTGTTTAAAAATATATATATCAAAATATATATATATATTTGGTATTTTTGAGGGGTGGGAGGTACTGTTATGGCAAACAATATGTAAAAAAAAAAATACTGCAGAAGTAAATTAAAACATTACAGTTCTGTAAGTAAAACAAGTATATTAAAACTCTTTCTTGCAATATTGATAATATGAAGCACAGGATGAAAGTTACAAAAAAAAAACAATTTTGAGTGTTTGGTATACAATGTTAAATTTAAATAAACTGAATATAATGCAGGTATGAATTGATTTACATTGTAAATATTTCTATTTTATTCAAAGTATAATGTATTTTTCATTCAGTGGACTAACAGGCAAACGTGCAGCATCTGAACCAGATTGCATTAAAAACACTATCCTATTGCTCTATTCTATTGTTTCCAACCAAGAAACAATATTAAATTGTTTGATTTCAGGGTCTCAAGAAATTGAGCCACTTTTTCTGAAGGTACGATTGGGTTCCAAGGTTCCAAAGTGTGACTTTTTGATGTAAAAAAAAAAATGGTCCCTTTTAATAAGATAATACATTTATCAGAATCTATGTTTTATACTCTATTTATTTTTAGCTTCACCCCACAAAACCACTTTGCATTTCATATTTCATTTGTGGTTTCTTTTTAAAATAGAAGCCATTTCAGAACCGAGGCTTGAAATTAAAGCATTTCAAATGTTTGTTTTTTTCAGTGCCTAAAATTAAAAGTATATAGAATGTGTTATGTCTGTCTCCACGTTTGAAATGATTATGCACAAAACTCAAAACCAGTGAAGTTGGCACGTTGTGTAAATCGTAAAAAGAAACAGAATACAATGATTTGCAAATCCTTTTCAACCCATATTCAATTGTATCGACTGCAAAGATAAGCTATTTATATTCGAACTGGGAAATTTAATTTTTTGCAAATATTAGCTCATTTGGAAACATGTTTCAAAAAAGTTGGCACTAGTAGCAAAAAAGACTGAGAAAGTTGAGGAATGCTCATCAAACACTTATTTGGAACATCCCACAGGTAAACAGGCTAATTGGGAACAGGTGGGTGCCATGATTGGGTATAAAAGCAGCTTCCAAGAAATGGTCAGTCATTCACAAACAAGGATGGGGCTAGGGTCACCACTTTGTGAACAAATGCGTGAGCAAATTGTCGTACAGTTTAAGAACATTTCTCAACAAGCTATTGCAAGGATTTTAGGGATTTCACCATCCATCCATCCATTTATCAAGATTGAACCGCTTGTCCCTTTCAGGGTCGCAGGGGGTGCTGGAGCCTGTCTCCGGTCCGTAATATCGTCAAAAGGTTCAGAGAATCTGGAGAAATCACTGCATGTAAGCGATTATATTAAAGACCTTTGGCGTTACTGCATCAAAAAGTGACATCGGTGTGTAAAGGATATCACCACATGGGCTCAGGAACACTTCAGAAAACCATTGTCAGTAACTACAGTTTGCCGCTACATCTGTGAGTGCAAGTTAACATTCTACTATGCAAAGCGAGAGCCATTAATCAACAACACCCAGAAACGCCGCCGGCTTCCCTGGGCTTGAGCTCATCTATGATGGACAGATGCAAAGTGGAAAAGTGTTCTGTGGTCTGACAAGTCCACATTTCAAATTGTTTTTGGAAACTGTAGATGTTGTGTCCACTGGAACAAAGAGGAAAAGAACCATCCGGATTGTTATAGGTGCAAAGTTCAAAAGCCAGCATCTGTGATGGTATGGGTGTGTATTAGTGCCCAAGGCATGGGTAACTTACACATCTGTGAAGGCACCATTAATGCTGAAAGGTACATACAGGTTTTGGAGCAACACATGTTGTCATCCAAGCAACGTTATCATGGACGCCCCTGCTTATTTCAGCAAGACGATGCCATGCCATGTGTTAAAACAGCTTGGCTTCATATTAAAAGAGTCTGGGTACTAGACTGGCCTGCCTGTAGTCAAGACATGTCTCCCATTGAAAATGTGTGGCGCATTATGAAGCGTAAAATACCACAATGGGAACCTCGGACTGTTTAACAACTTAAGCTGTACATCAAGCAAGAATGGGTAATAATTCCACCTGAAAAACTTCAAAAATTGGTTTCCTCAGTTCCCAAATGTTTACTGAGTGTTGTTAAAAGGAAAGGCCATGTAACTCAGTGGTAAAAATGCCCCTGTGCCAAATTTTTTGCAAAGTGTTGCTGCCATTAAATTCTAAGTTAATTATTACTTGCATTAAAAAAAAAAAATAAGTTTTTCAGTTGGAACATTAAATATCTTGTATTAGCAGTCTATTAAATTGATTGTAAGTTGAAAAAGATTTGCAAATCATTGTAGTCTGTTTTTATTTACCATTCACACAACGTGCCAACTTCACTGGTTTTGGGTTTTGTACATCTCTGCAATAATATAGCATTATAAACATATTGAATTAAATATTCACGAAATAATTAATCCAAATCAACGTTCTTATAATTTATTTACAAAAATCTTAAATGAATTAAACATTTCAAATTAAAATGAAAAAATACTGTGTATGATTTTTAAACCTCTTTTTGATCACATTTGTGATTGTGACTTTTTGATGTGTAAGAAAAAAATAGTCCCACTACTCATGAAACAATCATGCATTAAATTAAAAGCTGTTATAATATTTTTATGATTTTTTTTTGGGAATGAATCAAAACAAATTAAAACATAAAAAAAAAAAAAGTATTTTTTAAACCACTAATTTGTGAGTGTGACTTTTATTCTGCTCATAAAATAATGCATCAAAATCAAAGTTGTTAAAATCATTAAAAACCCTGTGTGTGTGTGTGTGTGTGTGTGTGTGTGTGTGTGTGTGTGTGTGTGTGTGTGTGTGTGTGTGTGTGTGTGTGTGTGTGTGTGTGTGTGTGTGTGTGTGTGTGTGTGTGTGTGTATATGAATGTACATATATGTGTGTGTTTGTGTATGTGTGGACGGCGTGGCGCAGTGGGAGAGTGGCCGTGCGCAACCCGAGGGTCCTTGGTTCAAATTCCACCTAGTACCAACCTCGTCACGTCCGTTGTGTCCTGAGCAAGACACTTCACCCTTGCTCCTGATGGGTGCTGGTTGGCGCCTTGCATGACATTCACACACATGCATGGCATTCACACACGTTCACATAGTGTGTGAATGGGTAAATGTGGAAGTAGTGTCAAAGCGCTTTGAGTACCTTGAAGGTAGAAAAGCGCTATACAAGTACAACCCAGATATATATATATATATATATATATATATGTATATATATATATATACATATATATATATATATATTTACAAATATATATATATATACATATATATATATATAAAAATATATATACATATATATATATATACGTGTATATATATATATATATATACTTTGTATATATGTATATGTATGTGTGTGTATATACTGTATATATAGATGTGTATATATATATATAGAGAGAGAGATATGTATGTATGTATATATATATATATATATATATATACATATATATATATGTATATAAGAGTGTATATGTGTGTGTGTATACACATATATGGGTGTTTGTGTTATAGGTGCAAAGTTCAAAAGCCAGCATCTGTGATGGTATGGGTGTGTATTAGTGCCCAAGGCATGGGTAACTTACACATCTGTGAAGGCACCAATAATGCTGAAAGGTACATACAGGTTTTGGAGCAACACATGTTGTCATCCAAGCAACGTTATCATGGACATCACACACATATATATATATGTGTGTGTGTATATATAAATATATATGAATGTATGTATATATATGTGTGTATATATTTATATACATATGTATCTGTGTGTATATATTTACTATATATGTATATATACATATATATGTGTGTATATATACTGTGTGTATATATATAGTATATGTACTGTCTATATACCGTATATATATATGTATGTGTGTGTATATATATATACACACACACGTATATTTATGTGTGTGTGTATATATATATGTGTGTGTGTGTGTGTGTGTATATATGTATGTGTGTATATATACACACACGTACATGTACAAACCCCGTTTCCTTATGAGTTGGGAAATTGTGTTAGATGTAAATATAAACGGAATACAATGATTTGCAAATCATTTTCAACTCATATTCAATTGAATATGCTACAAAGACAACATATTTGATGTTCAAACTGATAAACATTTTTTTTTTTTGCAAATAATCATTAACTTTAGAATATGCTGCCAGCAACACGTGACAAAGAAGTTGGGAAAGGTGGCAATAAATACTGAAAATGTTGAGGAATGCTCATCAAACACTTATTTGGAACATCTCACAGGTGTGCAGGCTAATTGGGAACAGGTGGGTGCCATGATTGGGTATAAGAACAGCTTCCCAAAAAATGCTCAGTCTTTCACAAGAAAGGATGGGGCGAGGTACACCCCTTTGTCCACAACTGCATGAGCAAGTAGTCAAACAGTTTAAGAACAACATTTCTCAAAGTGCAATTGCAAAAAATGTAGGGATTTCAACATCTATGGTCCATAATATCATCAAAAGGTTTAGAGAATCTGGAGAAATCACTCCACGTAAGCGGCATGGCCGGAAACCAACATTGAATGACCGTGACCTTCGATCCCTCAGACGGCACTGTATCAAAAAAACGACAGCAATCTCTAAAGGATATCACCACATGGGCTCAGGAACACTTCAGAAAACCATTGTCACTAAATACAGTTTGTTGCTAAATCTGTAAGTGCAAGTTAAAGCTCTGCTTTGCAAAGCGAAAGCCATTTATCAACAACATCCAGCAACGCAGCCGGCTTCTCTGGGTCCGAAATCATCTAAGATGGACTGATGCAAAGTGGAAAAGTGTTCTGTGGTCTGACAAGTCTACATTTCAATTTGTTTTTGGAAACTGTGGACATTTGTGTCCTCTGGAACAAAAAGGAAAAGAACCATCCGGATTGTTACAGGCGCAAAGTTCAAAAGCCAGCATTTGTGATGGTATGGAGGTGCATTAGTGCCCAAGGAATGGGTAACTTACACATCTGTGAAGGCACCATTAATGCTGAAATGTACATACAGGTTTTGGAGCAACATATACTGCCATTCAAGCAACGTTATCATGGACGCCCCTGCTTATTTCAGCACAACAATGCCACACCACGTGTTACAACAGCGTGTAAAAGAGTGCGGGTACTAGACTGGCCTGCCTGTAGTCCAGACATGTCTCCCATTGAACATTTTGAAGCCTAAATTACGACAACAGAGAAAGAATTCCACCTGAAAAGCTTAAAAAATGGGTTTCCTCAGTTCCTAAAATTTTTTTTTGTGTTGTTAAAAGAAAAAGTGATATAACACAATGGTGAACATGTCCTTTCCCAACTACTTTGGCACGCTTAGCAGCCATGAAATTCTAAGTTAATTATTATTTGCAAAAAGAATAAAGTTTATGAGTTTGAACATCAAATATCTTGTCTTTGTGGTGCATTCAATTGAATAGGGGTTGAAAATGTTTGGCAAATCATTGTATTCCGTTTATATTTACATCCAACACCATTTCTCAACTCATATGGAAACGGGGTTTGTATATTTGTATATATATATACATATATATATATATATATATATATATATACATATATATATATATATATATATATATATGTATATATATACATATATATATATATATATATATATATATATATATATATATTTCAAAAATAAAAATTGGTTGTAGTTGCGATTAGGGCAGAAGTTAGCGTGCACGTGTCGTGTGATGCGGTGAAGGAACGTCGGTTCATTCACACACAAAATAATCTCCAAGTTATCAGCTCCAAGGACGAGCAAATAAAAGGCAGCACGGGGACATTTCAGTAATCACCAAGCTGCTCACAAACAAAACCACCAAATCTTCCTTTGCTCTTTTTTGTTGTTGTTTTGACTCCGTCAAAAGCAGATGTTAAAAAGCGAACATTAGCGACCTCTGTTAAGTCGACGCGGGTTAAAAAGACCCCCAGTGGGTCATTTTCCACGCGGCCCCACATGCCCCCCTCCCCATGGTCAGGGTCGATCGATACTTCCCCTGGAGCTTATCTGGTTTGTCCACAGCCTGCTATGTCTACATAAAGACTCCATGGCCTCAGAAAGCTCACACAAAAACCAGCGGCAACCTGCTCAACTTTGCCAGCTTCTGGACTTTTACCCACTTTGGAAGGCGTACCAGCGGGTGAGACGGGACGCTAACGTGGACGCGCTCTCAGCAAGGTAGGTTTGGATTTTTTTGGACCATTTTGGATTATCTCGCTAAACACAATAAATCTATAGGTGTATTATCCAAGGGAACTTTAGCATCTGTCTGCACCACACACCTGCAGACTTCCCACCAAACTGTTTTTCTTTATTTTTCTAGGGCTGCCACCACCTGTGCGGATTGCAGATTTCCTACGCGGAGCCAAACCCTGCAGAGCTGTGGAGTGTGACAATGGTGTTTGTGTCCTGTCCAATCAAACGCCATTATCACACTAAATAGCTACAGCGGGGACACACACCTGCTTTTTACACCTGCACATTTTTTGGGGTTTCATTTAACCTTTTTGAAGTAACGTGGACTCAAATCTGATTTGGAGCGGACTGACTTCAACGTAAGACCACTTTGAAGATTTTTTGGGGGACAAAATGGATCATGTTTTCATATGGATTAAATAGCGACCAATAAAAAATGATATTTCTCAGCTGCCAGAGACTTGTTTGATTATTGATGATTCTAAATTTAGCATGAAACTGCAACTCTTCAATTGTTGACGTTCGAGACACTTTTCTTAGACGTGTCACGGCCGCTTCCAAGTGTGCGTGATGAGAAGAAAACTTCTGATTTGCTCGTTCAGTTTGGATTTTTTAAACCTAAATTGGCCCTAGTGTGTGAATGTGAGTGTGAATGTTGTCTGTCTATCTGTGTTGGCCCTGCGATGAGGTGGCGACTTGTCCAGGGTGTACCCCGCCTTCCGCCCGATTGTTGCTGAGATAGGCGCCACCGCCCCCCACGACCCCAAAAAGGGAATAAGCGGTAGAAAATGGATGGATGGAAACCTTTTGGCCCAAAAAACAAGATGGCCTGCCCTTTTTAGAATTTTCTTTTAAGAAAAAAATAACATCCCCCAATATGAATACAGTATTTCCTAAAATAGGTTTTTGATTTAAAAAAAAGGTAAAATTTCTATTTTTTTAAAATGAAATACATATCCATCCATTTTTCTACCGCTTATTCCTTTTGGGGTCGCGGGGGGCGCTGGTGCCTATCTCGGCTACAATCGGGCGAAGGGCGGCGTACACCCTGGACAAGTCGCCAACTCATCGCAGGGTGAAATACATATTTATTTTACAAAAGTCATGTAAAAGTGTTTTTTTTTCTTAAAAAAACAAAAAGGAAAAAATAAATATTTTTGTTTGTCATGTTCATTGTTTTTTACAACAAAAAAATCTAAGAAAATCATTTTGTTTACGAATAACTTTTTGTTTTTAATACGTATTTATCCATCCATCCATTTTCTACCGCTTATTCCCTTTGGGGTCGCGGGGGGCGCTGGTGCCTATCTCAGCTACAATCGGGCGGAGGGCGGCGTACACCCTGGACAAGTCGCCACCTCATCGCAGGGTGAAATACATATTTATTTTACAAAAGTCATGTAAAAGTGTTTTTTTCTCTTAAAAAACAAAAAGGAAAAAATAAATATTTTTGTTTGTCATGTTCATTGTTTTTTACAACAAAAAAATCCAAGAAAATCATTTTGTTTACGAATAACTTTTTGTTTTTAATACGTATTTTCTGGGTTGTTTTTTATTTGTTTTTTCTTAAAATACATTTTTGCTGTGGTTCAAGTGTTTGTTTGTTAACAACAGAACTTAAAAAGTTATTGGCGTATTCTATAAGGTTTACAGAAAATGTCAGAAATGGGATTAAGAATAATTAAGAATTTGTTTTTGGTGTGAATTAGAATCATTGTCGGGATTCAGGACTTTTTAAAAGGATTTTTTACTATTGCCCTCGCTGAGTGCTTTTTAATTATTAACAAACACAATGATATAGTTTTGGAATAAAAATAAACAATAACAAAATTACTTCATGGAAGGTTGACGTTTTTCCACAAAATCTAAGGAAATGTTTATGATTTTTTTGTGTGTGAAAAAAAGAAGTGAAAATAAAAACAAACAAATGGAATTTTACTGTTGTTAACAAAAAAAAAAGTTCAAATGACACTTTCTCTGTATGTGTTTTGGGATTGTTTTGTTGTTGTTACTTTTTTTTTCCTTTTATTCAGTTGGTGTGATTCCCTATCTGCTTGTGGTGAAGAGGCAGGCAGTACATTGCTGCCCACTGACTGAAATGTAAGACGCGTGTGGGGCCAGGGGGTGTTTTTCTTATTTTACTTGTATTATTTTTTTAATAATCATCTGCGATGAGGTGGCGACTTGTCCAGGGTGTACACCGCCTTCTGCCCTATGGTAGCTGAGATAGGGGCCAGCTCCCCCCCGACCCCAAAAAGTGAATAAGCGGTAAAAAATGGATGGATGGATATTTTTTTAGTCATCCATCCATCCTTTTTCTACCACTTAGTTATTAGTTTATTTTTATTTTTTTATGGGGGGGGCAAAAAAAAGTGTCCGTTTTCTCAGTTCCTGTATTATGATTTCCGTATCGCATGAATAAATAAATATTATAAAAAAATAATAATAATAATACAATATTTTTTCTTTTTATACAAAAATTGCTGAAAAGTGTTTCGTAAATTTACAAAACTTAAGAAAAAAGGTTTTATTATCTGTTTAGGAATGTTACAACAATTTGTGTCGCGTTGCACAAAAAGTAATGTTTGCTAAAATTTGGTGTTTTTCTTCATAAAAACAAATGAAAGTAAAAGAAACATTTTTCTTATTTGTCGTTGAGTTGCTGGAAGGAAAAGTCACTTATTTCCTTGAAAACATGTACATTTTACAAATGAATTTTTTTCCCCTCCTTTAAATGTGTAGATTAAGATATTTTCATGTCCAAAATAAATACATGAATAAGTCAATAAATAGTTTTACTCATTGTGTTGTGTTGTTCCAACTACTGCTTAAAACTACTTTGTTGTTTTACACAAAAAATTTAACACATTTTACCAATAACTTTTAGTTTTTAATACGTATTCACTGTTTTTTTGTGACTTGTCCAGGGTGTACCCTGCCTTCCGCCCGATTGTAGCTGAGATAGGCGCCAGCGCCCCCCGCGACCCCGAAAGGGAATAAGCGGTAGAAAATGGATGGATGGATGTTTTTTTGTGTGTTTTTTTCCCCTGGAAATACATATTTGCTGTGGTTCATCTGTTTGTTTGTTGGCAACATCATTTAAAAGGTTATTGCCGGATTCTGATCAAATTTACAGGAAATGTCAAAAATGGGTTTAGGAACAAGTGATTCTATTTTGGTGTGGATTAGAATCACCATCGGGATTCAGGACTTTTTAAAATGATTTTTTACTTTCACGCTCGCTGAGTACTTTTTAAAGTATTAATGAAATGTTACAGTTAAAATGGTTTTTTCCTTTCGCGCTCGCTGAGTACTTTTTAAAGTATTAATGAAATGTTACAGTTTTGGAATAAGAACGCCCGATTGTAGCTGAGATAGGCGCCAGCGCCCCCCGCGACCCCAAAAGGGAATAAGCGGTAGAGAATGGATGGGTGGATGGAATAAACAATAACAAAATTACTTCATGGAAGATTGACGTTTTTCCACAAAATCTAAAATGTTTGGGCTTTTCTGTGTGAAAAAAAGAAGTAAAAATAAAGACAAACATTTGTAGGTTTACTGTTGTTAAAAAAATTGAAATGACACCCCTCTGTATGTTTGTGATTTTCTTTGGTGTTTTTGTTTTGTTTTTTCCTTTGAGTCAGTTGGTGTGATTCCTTATCAGTGGTGAAAAGGCAGGCAGTACATTGCTAACCACTGACTGAAATGTAAGACGCGGGTGGGGCCAGGGGGTGTTATTCTTGTTTTACTTTTATTTTTTATTCATCCATCCATTTTCTACCGCTTATTTTACATTAATTTTTTTTCCATTTATTTATTTATGGGGGGGTGGGGGTGCTGTATTTTGATTTCCCTATCTCATGAATGAATATTATATATATATAAAAAAAAAAAACTAATAATAATTTCTCTTTTTAAATTAAGTTAAAGTTAAAGTAGTAATGATTGTCACACACACACACTAGGTGTGGTGAAATTTGTCTTCTGCATTTGACCCATCCTGTTGTTCATCCCCTGGGAGCTGAGGGGAGCAGTGAGCAGAAGCAGTGCCGTGCCCAGGAATAATTTTTGGTGGTTTAACCCCCAATTCCAACCCTTGATGCTGAGTGCCAAGCAGGGAGTTAATGGGTCCCATTATTATCGTCTTTGGTATGACTCGGCTGGGGTTTGAACTCACAACCTACCGATCTCAGGGCGAACACTCTAACCTTTATTATACAAAAAATGCTGAAAAGTATTTCGTAAATGTACACAACTTAAGAAAAAAAGGTTGTATTGTCTGTTTAGGAATGTTACACAATTTGATATAACTCATCTTTGTCGTGTTGCACAAAAAGTCATATTTGCTAATATTTGGTGTTTTTCTTCGGAAAAACAAATAAAAGTAAAACAAAAAATGTTCGATTTTGTTGTTGAGTTGTTGAAAGGAAAAGTTACGTTTTTCAAAATTCAATCAATAAAAGGTATTTCCCCAAAAATTTATTTTATTGGTAATGCATTTTTTTTCCTCCTTGAAATGTGTAGAGTAAGAATATTTTCGGGTTTGTGTGTCCAAAAAAAATAAATAAATAAATAAATAGAAATTAAAGTCAATAAATAATATTATTTATTGTGTGGTGTTATTCCGACTACTGCTTGAAACTACTTTGTCGTTTTACACAAAAATTAAAAATAATGTTGTTTATTTATTCTTTCATAAAATCAATTAGATATCCAAAACACACACACACAAAAAACAACCACAAGTTCTTGTTTGGTTGTTCAACAAAACAGTCATGTCTGTTTTTATTACAAAAAAAACAAACAATGAAACTTATTTTCCAACCACCAAGGACTTAAAAAAAAAAGAAGGTTATAAATAGTTATAATCATTGTTTTGTGTTATTGTAACCAGTTTGTTATTTTACACAAAACAATAGGAAAATTGTTTGGAAAAAAACTTAAAAAATTCACAAGTTTATAATTGTTCCAAAAACAGAAAAGTAATTTTTGTCGATTCAAATCCTGAAAACAAATAACTTACAAAATAGTTAAAAACTAGTTGTTTTTGTTGTTTAGCATTTTCAACAAATTAGCTTGCCATTTCATAAAGAAATAAAAAGTCATTTTGTTTTTGCAATAAACCAAAATAAAAGTTTTATATAAGAAGGAAATATCTTCAATGAAATAAAATATATTACCTAAAACAAATTCATCAAAGAAAGACAGCAAGTTAATGTGTAGTTTATTGTTTAGCATTATCTCAACCAAATAGTTTTGCACAAAAATCTAAGAACAGTTGTGTACTTTTGAAAAAAAAAATTCAGTATAATTTGTTCCAAAAAAAATGAATAAATGTCACGTTTGCCACATTTTTAGGCAGAAATCTATAAAATGTGTTTCCTGAAAACAAAAAAGTTATTTATTGTTTAGCTTCTTTTGCATTTTTTACGAACTAACTTGTCGTTTTGTACAGAATTAAAAAGTAATTTTAGTTTTTTTATTAAATAAAAAAATAAAAAAGTTCTATATAAGAAAGGAAAAGTCGTATATGAAACCAAATGTATTACCTTTATTATTATTTTTTTTGTATTAGTATTAGTATTGTTGTTAAGTCGTATTCCAACAAAGTAGTTTTTCATTTTACACAACCATCTTAAAACATTTTATTTGTGAAAAGAAAATTCCTTGGAAAGAATAAATAAAAATACACAACAAATTTAATTAAATAAAAAATAAAAAGTATTGTGTTGTGAACGGTCGAAAAAAGAAATCCACAACATGTTAGAACATCAATTGTGTATTTGACCTCGTGGCTCAAACAAGCAGACGTCCAGTGTCAAAGGTGTCCTCGAGATGATAGCGCTTAGATCGATACCGTATCGCTTCTGTGTTGACAATAGTAGGCAGCAATGCTAATGTCAATGTCATCATTTTTAGTCTTTGCATGGAAGAAACATGAAACAAACATGAACACATCAAAGAGTCCACATTGATGTCCTCCAACATATGTTACACAATCAGAGATGTTTCCTCCAAAAAGTTAATTAACAAGCTCATTAATTTAATGAACTTAACAGCTGGAAAACATCACTAAATGTAAAAAAACAAAAAAACAAAACTGTGAATCTAAGACTTGAGAGTTCAACACTGGTCTTCCTGTTAGGATTTAGCCTTCAGCGATGGACCAAATGTTTTCTTTTTGCTTCCTCCTGGAGGTTGAGCTTTGGTTTTGGGAGCACAAGAAGCCTTTTTTGCCACTTTAGGCTGCAGGGAGGCCAGGCCCAGGATCTCGCAGAAGGAGTTACACTGGTGCAATACTTTAAACTGCTCGATGAAGGAGGTGGCACAGTTTCCTTTGAAGCCCTTGTAGCTGAACACAAGCCAGGGGGGAAATGGAACGGTATTAATATGCAGAATCTTTCATTGTCTTAAAGAGACGGTCGCACTCACCCTTTTTTACACGTCGCTATTCCCACGTCGGTGAGTTTCATGCCGACGCCTGCAAGACAGAAAGGAGTCGTTACTAACTGTGACGACTCAAAGTCTAATAACCTTCAAAACATGTATTGACTAGAGTCAAAATGTACAGTGGGGCAAAAAAGTATTTAGTCAGCCACTGATTGTGCAAGTTGTCCCACTTAAAATGATGACATAGGTCTGTAATTTTCATCATAGGTATACTTCAACTGTGAGGGACAGAATGTGAAAAAAAATCCAGGATTTTTAAAGAATTTATTTGTAAATTATGGTGGAAAATTAGTATTTGGTCAACCATTCAAAGCTCTCACTAATAGAAGGAGGTTTTGGCTCAAAATGTCACGATACATGGCCCCATTCATTCTTTCCTTAACACGGATCGATCATCCTGTCCCCTTAGCAGAAAAACAGCCCCAAAGCATGATGTTTCCACCCCCATGCTTCACAGTAGATATGGTGTTCTTGGGATGCAACTCAGTATTCTTCTTCCTCCAAACACGACGAGTTGAGTTTATACCAAAAAGTTTTATTTTGGTTTTATCTGACCACATGACATTCTCCCAATCCTCTGCTGTATCATCCATGTATCCATTTTGGTATAAACTCAACTTGTCGTGTTTGGAGGAAGAAGAATACTGAGTTGCATCCCAAGAACACCATACCTACTGTGAAGCATGGGTGTGGAAACATCATGCTTTGGGGCTGTTTTTCTGCTAAGGGGACAGGACGATTGATCCGTGTTAAGGAAAGAATGAATAGGCCCATGTATCGTGAAATTTTAAGCCAAAACCTCCTTCCATCAGTGAGAGCTTTGAATGGTTGACCAAATACTTATTTTCCACCATAATTTACAAATAAATTCTTAAAAATTCCTACAATGTGAATTCCTGTTTTTTTTTTCACATTCTGTCTCTCACAGTTGAAGTGTACCTATGATGAAAATTCCAGACCTCTGTCATCATTTTAAGTGGGAGAACTTGCACAATCGGTGGCTGACTAAATACTTTTTTGGCCCCAATGGATTTATTATTTCAAACTTTTGTTTTCTGTAGTTATGTTGATTGTTTCTTACCCCCAAAAAATCTAAGAAAATTATTTTTTTTAACCAATAAGTTTTTGTTTATAAAACGAATTTGCTATATATTTTTTTCTTATGTTATTTCAATAGTTTTTTTTACATAAAAAAAACTATGAAAAATAATTTTTTAACCCATAAATTTGTTAATAATATGTATTTGCTATATTTGTTTTCGAAAGTTATGTTGATTGGTTCTTATCCCCAAAAAATCTAAGAAAATATATTTTTTAACCAATATCTTTTCGTTTATAAAACGTATTTGCTGTTTATTTTTTTCCAAAGTTATTTTGATTGTTTTTTACATAAAAAAATCTAAGACAATAATGTTTTCAACCCTTAACTTTGTTTATAATATGTATTTGCTATATTTTTTTTGTAAAGTTATGTTGATTGGTTCTCACCCTCAAAAATGTAAGAAAATATTTTTTTTTAACCAATAACTTTTTGTTTATAATACGTATTTGATATTTTTTTCTCTCCTTAAAACTGTTGTGGTTCATCTGTGTGTTTGTTTAAGTTAAAGTACCGATAATTATCACACACTCACTAGGTGTGGCGAAATTATTCTCTGCATTTGACCCATCACCCTTGATCACCCCCTGGCAGACACTCTAACCACTAGGCCACTGAGTAGCAACATAACTTAAAAGGTTATTCGCGAGTTCTGATCAAATTACATCAGAAGTTTTTATGAGAGGCAACCCATTGCTCAGGCAGTCATCCCTTGATAAAGTGAGTACTGTTTTGTTTGTTTTTGTACAAGGTTACAGGTCTATGTGTTTCTCCTCATTGAGCCAAATTGAATCCTGTCTCTGTTTAATTCCTTGCTTCTTGTCTGTTTAATAGATGTCATCGATGTTTGAACCTGACACAACCCATCATCCAAGCAGTAATTCCTAAATAAAGTGAGTACTATTTTTGTTGATTTTGCAATCTATGTTTCAAGTTTCACAGGAAATCGTAAAAAAAAACCCCAAAAAAACAACTTTAGTTGTTTTTGGGGTCAATTTCCTGTCAGGGTGGCGCATTTCTGAAAGACTTTTTTGTGTAAGTAAAGCGTGTTTTAAGTCATGTCCTGTTTGCTCAGTACAACGCGGCTAAGTTAACAATACATCGGTAACAACAATTGTTGAAAAAGAAGAACAGAAAGTACATCAGAAGTTTTTATGAGAGGAAACCCATTGTCCAAGTAGTAATCCCTAAATAAAGTGAGTATTGGTTTTGTTGTTTTTGCGAGCCATGTTTCAAGTTTCACACGAAAATCATAAAAACAAAGACTTTAGTTGTTGTGGGTCAATTTCCTGGGATGAGGGGTGCTCCCTGATTGATTTATTGCTAAGTGTGTCTAATATTGTTGTTGTAAAGTAAAGCATGTTTAAGTCCTGTCCTGTTTGCTCAGTACAATACGGCTAAGTCAACAAAAAGTCAGTAACAAAGATTGTAGAAAAAGAAGAATAGAGAGTACATCAGAAGTTTTTATGAGAGGCAACC
>NC_084627.1:21121023-21346023 GCF_033978795.1 Nerophis ophidion
AGAGGTCGGTGGCTGGAGAGAGGTGTCGAGGTCCGTGTCCGAGCGGGGTTCGAGGATCGAGGGAAGCAGTCCAAAGTCCGTAGGGAAGTCCAAGGGGAAACGAGGCGCACAGCTCGATCACTGAATACGGAAGGGAACACAAAGGACATATAAGTCACGAGCAGAAGGAAAGCACAGAGAGCAGGTACGAGGAGGGAAGCCAGAGACGGGATACTTACGAGTGAACTACGTCCTGGCACTGGATCTTCGGGTCCGTTGGTTTTTATTCTGTTTGCCTTCATCAGAACCAGGTGCACTGATGGGCGCGATGCGGTAAGAGCGAGCAGGGTCGTGTCTCGGGGCGCTACTAGCGGGGCTGCCGGCGGTGCTTGCTGCAGATGGAATGAGGGATTGCGCGTGCGCCCTGACAGTCCGCAAACTCACAATTTTTTTGTAACATTGTATAGTTATTCTCACAACAATACGACTTCTTCTCATTGAGACATTTCTCTTGTAAAGTTATTTTATTTTTCTAACTCTACATCTGTTTTCACAGAAGTATTACAATTTTATTTTTGACTTCAACGTTCATGTTTCAAAAATAGACATTTTTCATTGTCACACTACAACTTTTGCTCTCTGTAAACTGACAAATGTGACAGCACGAAGTTTGTTCTGAAAGCTCTCACTCTTATTTTAGTTATGCTACAACTACTTCCTTACCGCACCTCAACACTGAAACTCTGGTATTGTAAATGTACAACTTTATTTTCGTTGCAGCACAAGTTTTTCGTTGTAAGACTCCAACTTTACTCTCGTAACACTTCAACTTTTTTTCAAAATAGTGCCTTAAATCTGAGACTTACACCTTTTTTGTAAACTTGTTTTCACAATATTATGACTATATGCTTGAGACACACAATTTAATCTTACGAATTTGTATTTTTTCTTGTAAAATTATTTTATTTTTGTAACACTGAACACTTTTTTCATTATTTTTATTAACTGTATTTTATACTTATAAATTATGCTATATTTTTAAAATATTTTTTCCTCATCACACTACAACTTTTGCCCCTGTAAACCCACTTATTTTGTTCTCTTTACACCACATTTTTCCCTATAAGCTCACAATACAATTTTTGTTACGCTACAAAATACTCTCTTAACACTGAAACTTTGGTTTTGTAAATGTACAAATTATTTTTGTAACAATACAACTTTATATTCGTCACGCTAAAACTTTACTCTTCTAACACACCAACTGTTTCTCATAGAGTGTCCGCCCTGAGATCGGTAGGTTGTGAGTTCAAACCCCGGGACCAATTACCTCCCTACTTGGTACTCAGCATCAAAGGTTGGAATTGGGGGTTAAATCACCAAAATGATTCCGGAGCGCAGCCACCGCTGCTGCTCACTGCTCTCCTCACCTCCCAGGGTGTGGAGCAAGGGGATGGGTCAAATGCAGAGGTTAATTTCACCACACCTAGTGTGTGTGTGACTATCAGTGGTACTTTAACTGTTTAACTTTAACAATACGACTGGTTTTCCATACACTTACTTTACTCTTGTAACAATCCAATTTTTTTCTTGAATAATGCAACTTTACTATTTGAAAACATTTTTTTTCTTTTCACACTATAAACCTACGACTTTTTCTAACGCCTAAACTTTTGTTTTGTGAATGTACAACTTTATTCTTGTACAACACAACTTTTTCTTTGTAGCACTCAAACTTTTTTCTTATAACACTATAACTTTTTTTCCATTATTATTATTATAAATTACTGCTTTACAAGTGCTACTTTTCTATTTCAATGTTTTTCCTCGTCACACTACTTTTCCCTTTTGTAAACTTACGCTTGTTTTCTCGTAATAGCACAACTTTCTTCCCCATAATTCTATTCTTGTTACTTTACTACTTTTCTCCCTAACTTCGAAACTTTGGGTTTTGAAAATGTACAACTTTATTTTTGTAACACCACAACTATTTCTTCGTAACACTACAACTTTACTCTCAACTTCTTTGTGACGCAACAACTTTACTCACAACTTTTTCTCATAACAATTTGAATAAAATTTTTCAAAACATTAAAGTCAAAGTCATCTTTTAATATCAATTGTTCAAAATGTGCAGGACATAGAGGAAAATCTAAATAGCCTTTCCTTATGAACTGGACAAACTGCAACGGATCATAAGGATTGCAGAAAAGATAATCGATGTTGTCCTTTCCCCCATCCAGAATTTATACCGTTCCGGGGTCAGGAAACCGGCAGGTTCGGTGAGCATTAACTTTAGTAACATTAGGGCTTTTCCCCCCAAAATAGTACAAATTCGTCTAGTAACATTCTGACTTTCTTCTTGTAAAAATTGGACATTTAATATTAAATTGTTAATGTCATAAACTTTTTTGGGGCTTTGTGGCATTATATAAGGCACACCAGATTAAAGGGTGCTTTAAAGGAGTCATATTACTATTATTTTTTCTAAACGTAAAACACTTCCTTGTGGTCTACATAACATGTAATGGTGGTTCTTTGGTCAAAATGTTGCATAGACTATGTTTTACAGATCATCTTTAAGCTTCTTTCTGACATTCGCTTCAGGATGTGCCGTTTTATGGCCGTTTTTATTTACGTGGCTCACCTTCGGCAGCGTCTTCTCCCCGTCATCTTTGTTGTAGCGGTGTAGCGTGCAAGGACGGGAGTGGAAGAAGTGTCAAAAGATGGAGTTAACTGTTTTAATGACATTCCGACTTTAACGGAACAGCATCACAGCATACTCCGGAAATGTGACCCGAGAAAAAACGTCCGACCGGAACTCTCTAATAATTAAAGTTCCTTGGGTGAATAATGAAAACTCACTACACCGGTATGTTTTAACGCTTTCATCGCAGATATAAGTAAGAACTGTACACTACTTTATATTAGAAATGGTAACAGCGGAGGATGAATGTCCCATAACAGGAGATAGAGAAAAAGAAGAAGCTTATGTACTACCGTGTCGTCACAGACTACAAAGGCGGATGCGCACATTTTTTCAGGACTTATGCAGATCCCAAATGCAGATCAGCAGGTAATAGAATGTAAGAAAATGTACTTTTGCATATTATTGCGAAACAATACTCCAGATAGTATGTCTTACCTTATACACACAACATGATAATACTTGTATATTGAAGCACATTACAATCCATCAAGCGGTGCGGCTTCATAGCTTACCAAAGTCAAACTAAAACATTTTGATAGGTTTTTGAGCTCTGTGTGTAATGTTCCATATTTTCAATGGATCATATAAAATGTTGGTGTTGTTTACTTGAGTCATATTGCAGTCGAGACATATCTCTTGTGTGTGACTGCCATTATCAATTGATCAATCAATGTTTATTTGGATAGCCCTAAATCACAAGTGTCTCAAAGGGCTGCACAAGCCAAAACGACATCCTCGATTCAGATCCCACATAAGGGCAAGGAAAAATCTCACAACCCAGTGGGATGTCAATGAGAATGACTGTGAGAAACCTTGGAGAGGACCGCATATGTGGGTGACCCCCTCCCCCCACCCCCCATCTAGGGGGGACCGGATGCAATGGACGTCAAGTGGGTCTAACATAATTTTGTGAAAGTCACAGTCCATAGTGGATCTGACATAATAGTGAGAGTCCAGTCCATTATATTGCAGTCTACACATATCTACACAATCAATCAATGTTAAATGTTTATTTATATAGCCCTAAATCACAAGTGTCTCAAAGGGCTGCACAAGCCAAAACGACATCCTCCATTCAGATCCCACATAAGGGCAAGGAAAAACTCACAACCCAGTGGGATGTCAATGAGAATGACTATGAGAAACCTAGGAGAGGACCACAGATGTGGGTGACCCCCCCATCACCCACCCCTCTAGGGGAGACCGGATGTAAGGGACGCCGAGTGGGTCTAGCATAATATTGTGAAAGTCACAGTCCATAGTGGATCTAACATAATAGTGAGTCTTGTCCATTATATTGCAGCCTACGCGTGTCTCTTATGTTTGACTGCCATCTACTGGTCACCCTTATCGTTTCACCATGTACCAAATAAAATAGCTTTGAGGTTGGTAAGCAAAACCAGAATTATTCCATACATTATGCGCAATGGGTTATAAGGCGCACTGTCGAGTTTTGAGAGAAAAAAAAGATTTTAAGTGTGCCTTATAGTCCGGAAAATACGGTACTAAGGTACTCTGATTTTTCTGATGTTATGACTTAATAGTCATCATTTTTTTTACCTTCTTCGCCCAATATCACACTCTATGTCGATAATATTTGGAAAGTGTTCTCGTAATTCAGCGACTTTTCGCCGGTAACGCCATCTCTCAGCGTTCACGTGTACTTTTTAATGAATGTAATGGCAAGAAGGAAAAAAAGGGCCGGCTTCTTGTTCAGTGCTGTGACAGCAGGTTAATAGACTATTTCCTTCCTGTCACGTCCATGGTTGAATGGTTCTCTCCAGCACATGCAGTGTCTCTTCTTTCACTCGCATCAGCTGTGCATCTCGTGAGTCACCATCATTGGCCTAAAAACATGCATGAGAGACTTCCCTTGTCATCCTTTGGGGTCTTGCAAAGAAAAAGTCGCTAGGTGGGTCGACGCTATGCGCCCTTAAAGTGAGTCTTGCATGACAACATGTCTTTGCAGTTGTCATTAAATCGCGACATGGGAACACAATTGAATGAGTAAAAGACAATCCCTAAGCCGATTTAACAATCCATCAGCAGGCGACATCTACCGCCAGATTGGAAACTACTTCCACGCGATCAATAGAAATGAACCTGACGCCGTGTCCTTGGGATTGTCCTCTTTAATGGTTTTATTGCAGGTATGAACGCACTCTTTGTAAGCAGCCTCATGGGTGATCCAGATAAAGAATTTCTTGCCTATAGGAAGCATAAAAATCTTAGCCAATTGCAGACGAGTCATGTGGTTTGTTCTTGCGTCACACAGGCTTTAATTCCTTCGGACAGGGAGAATGTGGTCTTCATGTGGGCGAGCAGATGGCGGCAACGAGGCAACCCATGCAGGAAAAATGTGAATTAGTAGAGATTTCCGGCATGCCGCTCGCACTAATGTGACACCTCAAAGATCCAAAAAAACCCCCAAAACACTATGTCTGGGGAAAAAAAACCCAAAACATTATGAAAGAGGATTTTACAACAAAGTTTGTAAAAGATTTTAGTACTTTGCCTTTACTTATGTGATAAATATATGTACCTCTTGTCAGGTTCATACACTGATGACATCTATTCATACTTGGCAACCCTCCCGAAAACCTCCCGGGACAAATTTTGTCCCGAAGATCTCCCGAAATTCAGGTGGAGCTGGAGGCCACGTCCCCTCCAGCTCCATGCCGACCTGAGTGAGGACAGCTTGTTTTCACGTCCGCTTTCCCACAATATAAACAGCGTGCCTAAATGACGTTATAACTGTAGAATGATCGAGGGTGAGTTCTTGGTTTCTTATGAGGGTTTATTGTTAAGCAGTTTCATTTACGTCCTCCCAGTGCGGTAACAACACACAACAACAGCAGTCACGTTTTCGTCTACCGTAAAGCAGTTCGTCTGCCGTAAAGAGCAATATTGTGATACTCTTAAACAGGACAATACTGCCATCTACTGTACATGCATGTGTTAGAAAAATAGTGACAGAGAATAGAACAAGGATGGACAATTCAACCCTTAACTCAACAATGAGTAGATGAGTGTTATGTGTGTGTATATGTGTAAATAAATGAACACTGAATTTCAAGTATTTCTTTTATCTATCTATCTATCTATCTATCTATCTATCTATCTATCTATCTATCTATCTATCTATCTATCTATCTATCTATCTATCTATATTGTATATAAATATTAAATACTTGACTCTTAACCACCCTCCCCCAACCCCCCCCCCCCCCTCCCCCACCCCCACCTCCCGAAATCGGAGGTCTCAAGGTTGGCAAGTACGCGTCTATCAAACAGACGAGATGCAAAGAATCATGCAGAGACAGAGTTAAATTTGGCTCAATTGAGGAGACATGTTTTTTGAGTTGTACTCTAGTTTCAGATCCAAACTTTGCTCTAAAGTCCAGCCCAGTGGTTCTCAAATGGGGGTACGCATACCCCTGGGGGTACTTGAAGGTATGCCAAGGGGTAAGTGAGATTTTTTATATTAAATATTCTAAAAAAGGCAACAATTAAAAAAATCGTTCATAAATATATTTATTGAATAATACTTCAACAAAAAAATGAATGTATGTTCATAAACTGTGAAAAGAAATGCAACAATGCAATATTCAGTGTTGACAGCTAGATGTTTTGTGGACATGTTCCATAAATAATGATGTTAAATATTTCATTTTTGTGAAGAAATGTTTAGAATTAAGTTCATGAATCCAGATGGATCTCTATTACAATCCCCAAAGAGGGCACTTTAAGTTGATGATTACTTCTATGTGTAAAAATCTTTATTTTTATTGAATCACTTGTTTATTTTTCAACAAGTTTTTAGTCATTTTTATATCTTTTTTTCCAAATAGTTCAATATTTTTCACTGTTGTACAATTTAGTAAATCCGAAACTGAGGACACAGTGCTGTATTTTACTTCTTTATCTCTTTTTTTTCAACCAAAAATGCTTTGTTCTGATTAGGGGGTACTTGAATTAAAAACATTTTCACAGGGGGTACAACACTGAAAAAAGGTTGAGAACCACTGGTCTAGCCCATGTTCTTCCTCTATTTATTTGGGAGGTCCGTGGTTACATCAGAGAAGCTATCGCTGAGGGAAGGGGATTAATCTCAACAGCTCCAGTTAGACACAATATATGATTATACAAGAAATGCAAATGTGTTGACACTGGTGATATCGCCTTGTCTCTGCTCTGTTCGGCCTTGCCATTCAGCAGGCCGTTCCTGGACATAGAGACTGATACCAGACTGGCTTGCAATCTTTAGGATTGCCTGGTTTGCACAGACAAAGAAAAATACCACTTCAGCACAATTGACAATAATTATAGCAACGGCCCTTAAGCATAAAAGTTGTGTGAAAATATAAACATAATTGTTCTAACACCTCTGCAAGGTAATACAGATATGGGTCATGGAATTAAACTTAAACAAGTTGTTAAAGCAGCACATGAACAGTCATTTTTTTCTGCTAGTTCCCTATGGATTGTAATATATGTAAATTGCTAGTGTGGCTGTAGGATTATGTTGCGTAGAACTCACTTCCCAACGCCTTAGAGAGGGCCTATAGTAAAAAACAATAACTTTTGTCACCTATTGGTACCTACTTTTGTGTACTTTGGATCTGCATAAGTCATGACATTTTGTTATTCAAACTTGGAGGCATTGCTGAGCTATTTATAGACTAATCTTTTCTACCAAACCCTGTTTCCATTTGAGTTAGGAAATTGTAGTAGATGTAAATATAAATGGAATACAGTTATTTGCAAATCATTTTCAACCCATATTCAGTTGAATATGCTACAAAGACAACATATTTCATGTTCAAACTGATTAACATTTTTTTTTTGTGCAAATAATCATTGACTTTAGAATTTGATGCCAGCAACACGTGCCAAAGTAGTTGGGAAATGTGGCAATAAATACTGATAAAGTTGAGGAATGCTCATCAAATACTTATTTGGAACATCCCACAGGTGTGCAGGCTAATTGGGAACAGGTGGGTGCCATGATTGGGTATAAAAACAGCTTCCCAAAAATTGCTCAGTCTTTCACAAGAAAGGATGGGGCGAGGTACACCCCTTTGTCCACAACTGCGTGAGCAAATAGTCAAACAGTTTAACAACAATGTTTCTCAAAGTGCAGAAATTTAGGTATTTCAACATCTACAGTCCATAATATCACCAAAAGGTTTAGAGAATCTGGAGAAATCACTCCACGTAAGCGGCATGGCCGGAAACTAACATTGAATGACCGTGACCTTCATTCCCTCAGATGGCACTGTATCAAAAATAGACATCAATCTCTTAAGGACATCACCACATGGGCTCAGGAACACTTCAGAAAACCACTGTCACTAAATACATTTCGTCGCTACATCTGTAAGTGCAAGTTAAAGCTCTACTATGCAAAGCGAAAGCCATTTATCAACAACATCCAGAAACGCCGCCGGCTTCTCTGGGCCCGAGATCATCTAAGATGAACTGATGCAAAGTGGAAAAGTGTTCTGTGGTCTGACGAGTCCACATGTCAAATTGTTTTTGGAAATATTCGACATCGTGTCTTCCGGACCAAAGGCGAAGCAAACCATCCAGACTGTTATCGACGCAAAGTTCAAAGCCAGCATCTGTGATGGTATGGGGGTGCATTAGTGCCCAAGGCATGGGTAACTTACACATCTGTGAAGGCACCATTAATGCTGAAAGGTACATACAGGTTTTGGAACAACATATGCTGCCATCTAAGCGCCGTCTTTTTATTGGACGCCCCTGCTTATTTCAGCAAGACAACGCCAAGCCACATGCAGCACGTGTTACAACAGCGTGGCTTCGTAAAAACAGAGTGTGGGTACTTTCCTGGCACGCCTGCAGTCCAGACCTGTCTCCCATCGAAAATGTGTGGCGCATTACGAAGTGTAAAATACGACAGCAAAGACCCCGGACTGTTGAACGACTGAAGCTCTACATAAAACAAGAATGGGAAAGAATTCCACTTTCAAAGCTTCAACGATTAGTTTCCTCAGTTCCCAAACGTTTATTGAGTGTTGTTAAAAGAAAAGGTGATGTAACACAGTGGTGAACATGTCCTTTCCCAACTACTTTGGCACGTGTTGCAGCCATGAAATTTCAAGTTAATTATTATTTGCACAAAAAAAAAGTTTATGAGTTTGAACATCAAATATCTTGTCTTTGTAGTCCATTCAATTGAATATGGGTTGAAAAGGATTTGTAAATCATTGTATTCTGTTTTTATTTACATCTAACACAATTTCCCAACGCAAATGGAAACGGGTTTTGTACATTGCGTTACTAGGATTATTCATCATTTGCTATTGGTTGCCCTCGTTTAACTTAGCGTCGTGTCACTTTCAACATCTCGGTCATCTGTGCCAAGCCAACCCCTAGCTGACCTCTGAGAGTCAGTCGGGGCCAAGGTGTCAATCACAGGCCCGAACTCGCTGCAGCCTTTTGCACTTTTTCTTAGTCTTGTGATTGATTCAGCCTTCACAGATGCCACTCAAAAGGTTTTTAAATGTCAGATTTTTTTTGGGAGGAAAGTCGAACCGACCGCTAGAAGTCGTGAATCTGGCAGTGTCGAGATGTCGAGACTTATTTCCAAGCGTGACGCTTAATTTCCTCCTCAAGAATGAGTCATCAGCCAACACGCATGAATATGAAATTCTGATGATTCCTAATGGGGATTTAATAGAGGCGATAAATCAGGAAACACAAGCTAACAGTCGGAATATTTACATGGAATTAGCATGCATTAAAAGGCACAATCACACATAAGTTGTACTCACGGCACCAACAACTTGAACTCAATAATTCATCATTTTCTTTTTGGGGCGTTTTTCTTTCTTTTTTTTTTTTATAGCTTTGGTGTCTGACTGTGAATGCCACCCTGAGGGACATCTTTACCTCAGACAAGCTTGAAAGCACAAAGAATTAGAAATGTAAAAATGGACGCTGCTAACCAATGTTCCTTCTAATTTTTCAATTGTGTGACGTGCACACACTGGCCGTACCAGCGTCACATTATAGCAAGTTTTATTATAATAATGAAATGACAGCTGTCATTTTAATGAGATTATTTTCTAATGTAAGGGATCTGGCCCAATTAAAATGAAAATATATATTTTTTTAAAGTATTGTTTGTTATGAGCTAAGTTAGTAGTATTTTATGCCTGGGTGGGGCTCCTTCTTTGGAAATAATGTGGACCCCTTTCAGAGATCATTTAGTTCCCCTTAAAACAGGGGTGTCAAACTCAAATACAGAGTGGGCCAAAATTTAAAACTGAACAAAGCCGCGGGCCAAGGTTAAACAAATTAACCTATTAATAGTGACACAAACAAGTTTTGCATTGAACATTGAACAAGTAAGGCTTATACACAGTAACTTTATAGTAACATGCAAAATCGAGTTTCAAATGATAATAATAATAATTAAAAAATATCAATGGCATATCAAATCAAATTTAAATACACATTTAATGCCTCTTTTCTTTTTGCAGTCTTCTGAGGTAAATATCAAAATATATTGTAGCGTCCCGAAAGAGTTAGTGCTGCAAGGGGTTCTGGGTATTTGTTCTGTTGTGTTATGTTACAGTGCAGATGTTCTCCCGAAATGTGTTTGTCATTCTTGTTTGGTGTGAGTTCACAGTGTGGCACATATTTGTAACAGTGTTAAAGTTGTTTATACGGCCACCCTCAGTGTGACTTGTATGGCTGTTGACCAAGTATACATTGCATTCA
The DNA here is from genome assembly GCF_033978795.1 of Nerophis ophidion. Lineage (NCBI taxonomy): Eukaryota > Metazoa > Chordata > Actinopteri > Syngnathiformes > Syngnathidae > Nerophis > Nerophis ophidion. The sequence continues at coordinate 21,131,465 of NC_084627.1, forward strand.
CTTATGTGTGTAATAGTCATGCCAGTGGGCCTGCACGCTGTTTGTATGGAGGAAATGCGGACGTGAAGACAGGTTGTAGAGAATGCTTAAGGCAGTGCCTTTAAGGTACGCCCTCAATATTGTTGTCCGGGTGAAAATCGGGAGAATGCTTGCTTGCCCCGGGAGATTTTCGGGAGGGGCACTGAACTTCGGGAGGATTGGCAAGTGTGAGAAATTGCGGTATTACAGCCAGGGGCGCCGAAAAGGGGGGGTAAAGGAGACGGATTCTAGGGTCCCATGATGGAGAGGGGCCCAGAGAGGCCCCTAATGATGATGAAATTATATGAAATAATGTGTTGGGAGCCCAGTAAAGATTCTTTCCATGGGGCCCAAAATCCCTAGCGGCGCCCATGGTTACAGCGGCACCGCTGCTGTCTAATGTTAATTTGATATTGCCTCAAGGGCCAAATTAAATTACACGGCAGGCCAGATTTGGCCCGTGAGCCAGAGTTTGACATCCATACCTTAAAACATTCACATGTTGCACAATGAGATGTAAGCACATACTTGCCAACCCTCCCGGATTTTCCGGGAGGCTCCCGGAATTGAACGCCTCTCCCGAAAACCTCCCGGAAGAAATGTTCTCCCGAAAATCTCCTGAAATTTAGCAGGAGCTGGAGGCCACTCCTCCCCAGCAAGCACAGTACAGTTAGTAGAACAACTGTGTTTTTATTACTGTGTATTTGATAGCTGCCGTCTGAAATTCAACTATTTGTTTTATTTATATATATAATAAAATAAATATATATAGCTAGAATTCACTGAAAGTTAAGTATTTCATACATATATGACTGTATATACATATATATATATATATACATATATATATATATATATATGAAATACTCGAGTTGGTGAATTGGCTGTAAATATACACTCCTCCCCTCTTAACCACGCCCCCTGCCACCAACCGCGCTCCCAAACCACGCCTCCGCCCCACCCCCCACCTCCCGAAATCAGAGGTCTCAAGGTTGGCACGTATGTGTAAGCATAGGATAAATAATACATTCCTGTAACTTTCGGTCCGTAAAATATATTTTTATTTTTCATTACTTTAATCTGGTAACAGTATTTCATGATTAATTTCCAAACATTAACATTCTTGATAAATGAGTTGAGTTTGTTTATTGGGAACATGCAGGACATACAACATGATACATCACAATTTCCAGTTTCTCTATTCAACATGTTACTTTTGTTCACTTCCTGTCCTCAATTTATTCACAATATACTCCGTCTGGAGTCACGTCCATGCATGCATGACTTGTTAACAATACCAAAACCCCAACGACAAGACAGCTGGGCAACTCCAGTCCTCTACCGTCAACGCCCCTGGAGAGATGCTGGGAGTGGATTTCATGGGACCGTTTCCCTTCAGTAAGACCTGGATGGTGGTGGTGGACTACAACTCCAAGTGGGTGAAGCTTTTTGCCCTGAAAGACGCCAAAATTTGCCCCCCAAAGTCTGCCAAATTCTCAAAAATGACATTTTCACTCGCTGGGGAGTTCCCACATATCTCGTGTCTTACCGAGGGCCATAGTTCACAAGCCAACTGATGTCCCGTCTGTGCGAATCCTGGGGGGTAACCCATAAACTAACCACAGCTTACCACAAACCAACATGACAGAATGTCAGGACCTAATTCAACAAGTTCTCATCATTGTTTTAATGTCTTGTGCCTGCTGGGCAAGATTACCCTGAAAAGTTCCTTGTTCAGACATTTTTTGGTAAAACATAATTTGGCAACAGGTCCTAACATAATGAAATAACTGATCAGGTTTAGGTTTGGGACTCCGGTCCCAAACAGTGCAGAAGGACGCCGTAGGTCATGATTTTTTTCTTGTCAACAAGTAAGACATGTTGAGGATTTTTAGGATTTGGGTTGTCTGAACATTTGGAAAATCGGACTAGCAGCGATGACGCAACAATCCGGATGCGGCTCCAACGACCACATGGGCCACTCTGCTTGGACAAATCACTCCGGGGCCGATCACGTGCGAGCGCTCGGCCACTTGATGTGATGTAATACTTCCTCCTGATGGACGACACAGATGGACTACATTTGTCCTGGCAAGACCTTCGTATCCCCAACATTGCCTGTCTTTCTGCACTGGGAAAGAGAAATACTCATTGAGAACACTTGCAGAGTGTGATTGTTCACTCCGGAAAACAAGATTTCCTCTATGAAGAACAGCGCGGGTCATCTAAGGAAATCACCTTCTTAAGAGAAACCATGAAAAAAAAAACGAGAAAGAAACAGGTCTCCTGTGGTCCGACCTTAATGCCAGATTATATCAGGATTGAATGGGACATCTGTCCTGTAAGCATCTGAGTAACACACACTATATGACTTGGGACCTTGTGCAGATTAAAACACAAGGAAAAATAATTTTCTTTCACCAAAGATTGGACAGAGGTCCTCTCAGATATAATTTAATGTTTAACAGGACATCTATGCAGTATTTCCTCATATGCTCAACGGCAAAGAGTAACAGGTATTTTTATTTTTTGAGGTAGAGTGTTTATTTAGGGGGAGGCCTTTACAGTATCAATACTTTTTTACAAGATTATCATAGATTTTTTCATATATATATTTTTGGAATGTTTACATTTTCCTACAAATAAAATCACTTTATTTTAGATTTGTTAAATAAATCATACAGACGTGTATTTTCAATACTTTATTTTTTAATTGGCATTATTTTAAACTACTATGATAATTCCTTTATTTTGTCTTTTTTATATATTTATTGAATTTATTTTTGGGAATGTAAATACTTATTGTGAGATTTTAATACCGTTATATCCCTGATTAATATATGTATATATATATATATATATATATATATATATATATATATATATATATATAATTATACATTATCATTTTATATCATTATGATGATTATTTAATTTTACCTTGTTTGTTATATGTATATACATATGTATGTATGTATATATATATATATATATATATATATATATATATATATATATATATATATATATATATATATATATATACATATATATATATACATATATATATAAATAATAAAAATTATACATGTATGTATTTTAATAATTTTTTATTGGCAAATTATCATAATAATATAATTTTAATGATAATTATTTTATTTTACTTTGTTGGTTATAGTTTTTATTACACATTTTTAGAAAGGTAAATCATATATACATATATATATATGTATATACTGTATATGTATGTATATATATATATATATGTATATACTGTATATGTATGTATGTATATATATATACATACATATATATATATATATATATATATATGTATGTATATATATTTATATATATATATATATATATATATATATATATATATATATATATATATATATATATATATATATATATATATATATACACACACCAGGGATGTATTGGTATTAAAATCTCACGATAAATCAAATTTTTGAGCCCGAACACAAAAAGGATGAGTGATACATTTTCGAAGCCAAGCGCTAAACAGATGGAGCTTTATTGTGACACTACAGCATCAACAGCACTGCCAGGTGCTAAACAAACAAACTAACCATAATAATACAAAAACTTAATGTACCACTTCCACTCTCACTGAGATGCAGACTAAACAGGACACTCACATAATCCCCTTTAGATGAAAAATCAATCGCAAACCTCACAAAGGATAACAAAAAAGTTGCAGCAACTGCCGTCTTTTTACATACTCTCTGTCCATGACCAGATTTGTCTACTACCAGGTGAGTGTTGCATGAATTATTATTTAGAATTTACTTTTAGCAAGAAGAAGCCGTTGTCTCAGTGTGTCAACAATAGCAGCGTAAGCTGCCATTAGCTCACTAGTAACAATGCATCGCTAAAATAGTCCGTCTATGTTGGCGCTTATAAAAACAATATTGCTCGTACTGGCTTCATTTTAAGGTCACAACATATGACCTTAGAATTGACGTCGCTTTGTGGATGTTTTCAGAGAGCACAATGGGCGCAATAGAGGACCCTCGAGCTTCTTCTTCTTCGTTTGGATAAAGATGTTGGTGAGAGGTGTAACCGCTATATAGCTGGGCAAGTGTTTAACAGCCAATTGACCAAGCTCTCCTCCACAGCTGCCAGACCACGATTCCCATTAGGATGGCGATGTATGGGACAGGATGTTATGATGTGGTCTGCAGCCTGCCATACCGCAGCCAAATCCCATTTGCACATAGTTGAGCGGAAGAGGCCGACGCCAGTACGAAGGCGATTAAGCCTGACCTGAGCAGGGAAATTTAATTGAATTTCATTAAAAGATCTGTCAGGTTCAAACACTGATGACATTTATTAATCAGACAAGAAGCAAGGAACCATGCAGAGACAGTTCAATTTAGCTCATGAGGAGAACGCATGGAGCTGTACACTTAGTCACAGTCTCGCCCTACGCTCTAAGGTTCAGCTACCGCGTCCCTCTATCTATTCAGGAGTTCCATATCCAACATCACTGAGGCCGCCTCTAAAAGGAGTGGTCACATATATTTTGCAAAGCAGATCCAGTACGCACAATGCGTGACGGAATGTGCTGGAGGCCTTGTGATTTCACCTTGTCTCCGCTTCGTCTGCGTGCTGTCATCTTATCTTCGTTGAGGTCCTTGAAGTCCTTGGCTGTTAGTGGGCTAAAACAACGATAACATCTGGGGCTGAGGCCACCCCTCAGACAAGAAGTTTCGTCCTTGCATGGATTCAAAAGTCGAACTTGAGCACAATAGCTAATAACTATAGCAACGGACTTTAAGCATACTAAAGTTTGTGTGATAATATATACATGATTATTCTAAAAAGATCAGACAAACATTACAGGAAAACAGAACAGGATCACTGATGGGTCTGCCAACTTCCGGCGCCCCTTACAAAAAGGTTGAGAAACAGGTAAACGTTGGAGAGGGAGGGGGTTAAAAAAAAAACTAATTCTAAGCTTGGGCTCCTGGAGAGGGGGTCCAGATTGAGGCCAAGGGGGAAAAAACCCAGTGCCATAGCACACATGAAAATGTGTGTAAGAGGGAAACATCAAAGAACACAAATTACATTAAAGACATAAAAAGAGCAGAGCTGATGCAACCAGCTACTTCTACACACAGCCACCAAAATAAAACAACAACAAAAAACTAAAAAACATATACACTGTGGTGGCCTCTCTGGTGTACCATGCCTGCTGAGGTGGGGGGAGCATGGCCAGAGACAGGAGCAGACCCAACAAAGCAACTAAGAGAGCCGACTCCACCCTTGTCCGCCCACCAACTCTCGGCCAGTGTCCAATCTGCATGGATGAGCGAGGATGCATCCAAGCAGACCGAGGTGTCCGATACCTGCTCATTCAGCCCAGACACTGTGAAACCCGTCCATCCCGGTGCTCAGCGCCAGCTCTGCAGCCTTGTCTCTTCATCCGCATATCCTCCAGTCTCTCCAAACGGACTCTAGTGTGGCAGAGACCCAGCAGCTGGTCTCCATGGCCAAAATGCTCGCCGGGAAGCAGATTCAGAAGTTCACAAAAAAGCATTGCAGAAGTCACGAAAGTACCACCCCTTTTCAAACAGTCCCAAAGGGTCCTGAACCAATAGGCAAAAACCCCCACATGAAAACAAGAAGGAAACATCAGGAACACAAAAGGACGACACAAGAGCACAGAGCTACTGCCACAGCAGCCACTACAGCGGCGTCATCTTGGAAAAAAATTAAAAAACATGGAGTCTGGAAGAGTTTTCCCGCCATTCCATGTTCCATTTGTAGTCCGCCCAGTTTGCTACACTGCCGTTCCACTGGTTAAAGTCTGTGGACGGGGGCGTGGCCTGCGGACCTGCAGCGAAGCGGTGTGTGTCAGGACCGGCTTCGAGATCAGCGACAGGTGCGTTGAAGGCCCACCTGGGCCTGCTTATCTAATCACCTGTCGCTCAGTTAAAAGGCAGCAGCCGGTGAGGAGAGAGGTGGTGGAGCTGGAGCGAGAGAGAGACAGAGACAACAAAGCACTTGCTTAAAAGCAACACAGACTACATTTATTGTCAGACGACGGTTTTGAGTTCCTCTTTGTATGCTAGCTCCCACTCTAGCCCCCTTAGCTTTGCCTCTCATGCTTTGAGCACGCTTTTGTTTGTTCCTGCCTGATTTATTTTTGAAATAAATCATTTCCTACCTACACGATCTGTCCGGAGTCCGTCTGCATCTTGGGAGAACAACCCCCGCATTACAATGTGACCCGTTCGTCACACCACCAGGTTTAAGTAAATAATGGTTGAGCCCATAATGAAATAAGGAGCCTTAGTTGGACATTCGTATGTGAATTTATTGCCTCTTCTCATGAGAAGAGGCAATAAATTCAGACTTCGGAATGCAAAATTGATAGCCCTATCCTTGGGAAGAGACTACCTGTCTAGCTCAATGGAAACATTTATGTTATGACTTAAAGCAGTTGTTTTCCGGACACTTACACACAAACATCTCCTTTTATGGTCAGGATGTGCTTTCCTGAGTTAGCACACACACACACACACACACACACACACACACACACACACACACACGAAGGAGGAATACAAAACTGATGGTTTGGCTTCTCCAAGTTAGGAGTGCCCCATTTTTTTTTACTTGACCTCCGCCAGGTACTGCAGTCCCGTAAAATGACACTCGCTTGTAATAAAGCAACAGTCATGGCCCGGGCGCATTCCAATGCGCATTCATCTGTGCGCTTCGCTGAGCGCCACTCCTGCACAGCTGCACTCACCCAGCAATCTGCACACCTGAAGCTGATGAGATGCCGGGCTTCTTAAGCCAGAGCAAACCTGCTTTCCGGGCACGTGTCCAGCTTTATGCGCAATCTCTCGCTCTTTGTGTTTCTCACCCTCCGTGTTCATTTGTCTTGTGTCCCTTGTCGCCATCCAGCAGCATTCCCCCGTTTCCTGATGACGAGCAGTGTGTCTCGTCTCCCTGTATTCCCTCTGTGTAACTCCCTCCAAATAGCACTGACACAATGGCTTTCTTTGACTGATTTATTGAAGGCTTTCTTTCCCTTCAATTCACCGTGAAAACTGTTAATAAAATAAAGCACGTTACAAACGTAAAAATAACATGCACAGCATGTGGCTCAAACATTTTACCGAAGTAAAAAACAAACAGAAATGACAAATACCTCGTTGGCCTGCATGCTTCTTTTAGGAGGAAATTGTGATCTTCTGGCTCTTATAGCCCAAACGCTGAAAGTCCTTATGACACTTTTTAGTCCTTGTTACGATCAGTCGCTCTCTTTATCCCTTCTCATTGTATCAAACAGATGTTCACTCATACCCGGAAGTAGCTTCCTTATATCCGTTCACAAACCAATCGAGACACTTCAAAACAAACGCATGCCCACAAACCCAACAAAAAGGCATGAAATTACATTTTTAACCATAGTAACTTTTATAAACTCCCATGCACCCTCAAAAACCCTGCCGAGAGTATAGAGCTGGTCCACAGTTCCACGACCAGGACGAAAACCACACTGTTCCTCCTGAATCCGAGGTTCGACTATCCGGCGAAGCCTCCTCTCCAGTACACCTGAATAAACCTTACCGGGAAGGCTGAGGAGTGTGATCCCACGATAGTTGGAACACACCCTCCGGTCCCCCTTCTTAAAGAGAGGGACCACCACTCCGGTCTGCCAATCCAGAGGTACCGCCCCCGATGTCCACGCGATGCTGCAGAGTCTTGTCAACCAAGACAGCCCCACAGCATCCAGAGCCTTAAGGGACTCCGGGCGGATCTCATCTACCCCCGGGGCCTTGCCGCCGAGGAGCTTTTTAACTACCTCAGTGACCTCAGCCCCAGAAATAGGAGAGTCCACCACAAATTCCCCAGGCACCGCTTCCTCAAAGGAAGACGTGTTGGTGGGATTGAGGAGGTCTTCGAAGTATTCCCTCCACCGATCCACAACATCCGCAGTCGAAGTCAGCAGAACACCATCCGCACTATACACGGTGTTGATAGTGCACTGCTTCCCCTTCCTGAGGCGGCGTATGGTGGTCCAGAATCGCTTCGAAGCCGCCCGGAAGTCGTTTTCCATGGCTTCCCCGAACTCTTCCCATGTCCGAGTTTTTGCCTCAGCGACCGCTAAAGCTGCACACCGCTTGGCCCGTCGGTACCCGTCCACTGCCTCCGGAGTCCTATGAGCCAAAAGAATCCGATAGGACTCCTTCTTCAGCTTGACGGCATCCCTCACTGCTGGTGTCCACCAACGGGATCTGGGATTACCGCCACGACAGGCACCAACAACCTTGCGGCCACAGCTCCAATCAGCCGCCTCGACAATAGAGGTTCGGAACATGGTCCACTCGGACTCAATGTCCCGCACCTCCCTCGTGACATGTTCAAAGTTCTCCCGGAGGTGTGAATTGAAACTCTCTCTGACAGGAGACTCTGCCAGACGTTCCCAGCAGACCCTCACAATGCGTTTGGGCCTGCCAGGTCTGTCCGGCATCCTCCCCCACCATCGCAGCCAACTCACCACCAGGTGGTGATCGGTAGAAAGCTCTGCCCCTCTCTTCACCCGAGTGTCCAAAACATGAGGCCGCAAATCCGATGACACAACTACAAAGTCGATCATGGAACTGCGGCCTAGGGTGTCCTGGTGCCAAGTGCACATATGGACACCCTTATGTTTGAACATGGTGTTTGTTATGGACAATCCGTGACGAGCACAAAAATCCATTAACAAAACACCACTCGGGTTTAGATCCGGGCGACCATTCTTCCCAATCACGCCTCTCCAGGTTTCACTGTCGTTGCCAACATGAGCGTTGAAGTCCCCCAGTAGGACAAGGGAATCACCCGGGGGGGTACTTTCCAGTACTCCCTCGAGTGTACCCAAAAAGGGTGGGTATTCTGAACTGCTGTTTGGTGCGTAAGCACAAACAACAGTCAGGACCCGTCCCCCCACCCGAAGGCGAAGGGAAGCTACCCTCTCGTCCACTGGGTTGAACTCAAACGTGTAGGCTTTGAGCCGGGGGGCAACGAGAATTGCCACCCCAGCCCGTCGCCTCTCACTGCCGGCAACACCAGAGTGGAAGAGGGTCCAGTCCCTCTCGAGAGAACTGGTTCCAGAGCCCTTGCTGTGCGTCGAGGTGAGACCGACTATATCCAGCCGGAATTTCTCTACCTCGCGGACTAGCTCAGGCTCCTTCCCCCCCAGTGAGGTGACGTTCCACGTCCCAAGAGCTAGCTTCTGTAGCCGTGGATCGGACCGCCAAGTGCCCTGCCTTCGGCTGCCGCCCAGCTCACAATGCACCCGACCTCTATGGCCCCTCCTATGAGTGGTGAGCCCTTTGGAGGGATGACCCACGTTGCCTCTTCGGGCTGTGCCCGGCCGGGCCCCATGGGGACAGGCCCGGCCACCAGGCGCTCGCCATCGAGAAGGCATTCGACCGTGTCCCTCGGGAAGTCCTGTGGTGAGTGCTCAGAGAGTATGGGGTACCGGACTGTCTTATTGTGGCAGTCCGCTCCCTGTATGATCAGTATCAGAGCTTGGTCCGCATTGCTGGCAGTAAGTCGGACACGTTTCCAGTGAGGGTTGGACTCCGCCAAGGCTGTCCTTTGTCACCGATTCTGTTCATAACTTTTATGGACAGAATTTCTAGGCGCAGCCAAGGCGTTGAGGGGATCCGGTTTGGTGGCCAGGGGATTAGGTCTCTGCTTTTTGCAGATGATGTAGTCCTGATGGCTTCATCTGGCCGGGATCTTCAGCTCTCACTGGATCGGTTCGCAGCCGAGTGTGAATGAGAATCAGCACCTCCAAGTCCGAGTCCATGGTTCTCGCCCGGAAAAGGGTGGAGTGCCATCTCCGGGTTGGGGAGGAGACCCTGCCCCAAGTGGAGGAGTTCAAGTACCTAGGAGTCTTGTTCACGAGTGGGGGAAGAGTGGATCGTGAGATCGACAGGCGGATCGGTGCGGCGTCTTCAGTAATGCGGACGTTGTATCGATCCGTTGTGGTGAAGAAGGAGCTGAGCCGGAAGGCAAAGCTCTCAATTTACCGGTCGATCTACGTTCCCATCCTCACCTATGGTCATGAGCTTTGGGTCATGACCGAAAGGATAAGATCACGGGTACAAGCGGCCGAAATGAGTTTCCTCCGCCGGGTGGCGGGGCTCTCCCTTAGAGATTGGGTGAGAAACTCTGCCATCCGGGAGGAGCTCAACGTAAATCCGCTGCTCCTCCACATCGAGAGGAGCCAGATGAGATGGTTCGGGCATCTGGTCAGGATGCCACCCGAACGCCTCCCTAGGGATGTGTTTAGGGCACGTCCAGCTGGTAGGAGGCCACGGGGAAGACCCAGGACACTTTGGGAAGACTATGTCTCCCGGCTGGCCTGGGAACGCCTCGGGATCCCCCGGGAAGAGCTAGACGAAGTGGCTGGAGATAGGGAAGTCTGGGCTTCCCTGCTTAGGCTGCTGCCCCCGCGACCCGACCTCGGATAAGCGGAAGATGATGGATGGATGATGGATGGACCATAGTAACTTAGATAAAGCCTTCTTATGAACTTTTATACATTTTGATTTAAATTCCCTTTTATGAAAGGAGAAATAAAAAAAATTATAATTATTACTCGCAACAGTTACACTCTGGTTCCCTGACTGCCTGGACACAGACTTTTGACGCCTCGCTCTTGCCTCTTTCCTCCTGTCTCTCCTTGAATCTCCGAGCTTGCCTTGCCCTCCATGGACTTTTTCGACCTCTCGGTAACACTCAACATATACTCACTTCACATTGTCGCACTTATACCCATTTTGGATTAGTTACACTCCTCATTTCATCTTATATTATATATAATAAATAAAGCTAAACGACATCCTTGCCTCTGTGCGGTCTTCTTCCTCCGCTGTACCGTAACAGCAAATTTTTTGACAAATAAATCCTCCCTGCTTGGCACTCAGCATCAAGGATTGGAATTGGGGTTTACATCACTAAATGATTCCTGAGCGCGGCCACCGCTGCTGCTCTCTGCTCCCCTCAGCTCCTAGGGGGTGAATATGGGGATGGGTAAAATGTAGAGGATAATTTGACCACACCTAGTGTGTTTGTGGAACTTTAACTTTTAACTTTTGGTTCAGTAAAGGGTCTCCGACGTCTCTTTTGATCCAGCCGCACGCCCTTCTGTCCGGATGAGGATGACAAGAACAGAAATACTTTTTTTCCCACTTCACTGGTAATTTAAAAGCACATTTTGAACCAAAGTGCCATCTGCTGCAACAGGTGGGGCACCGCCTCACTTGCCCCTAGTACCACTGTGCATGTTGATAAAAAATGGCACTGTAACGGCAGCATTAACCTGGAAGCAATATAATAGAATTACATCAGATCCCTTTCAGATTTTATTTATTTTCAGGCCAGAGGGGGCACATGAAAAAAAAAAAAGAAATAGAAGCTTATGTCGTCTAACAGACGGTTTGGGATTCCGGAGCTTAGACAGAGGTCACTCACAATTCATAATACATGCCAGCTTTGTGCATGCAAATGTCTCATACCTTAAAATGAATGCTGCCAAAGTGGGAGCGACTCTAAGCGACAACAGCGCGGTCCATCGACAATCTGTCACCATATGATGGTTAATAAAGTTATTGATATCACAAACAGAAAGTGGAGTTCAGGGGTGAGGGGGAGGAATTACTTTAATCTGCCAGGAGGTTTAGCCATGGCAGGATTATTTACTGTTACGCAGGAGGCTTTAGGTGTCACATGTCTGTGGAGGCCGGCAGGGGATGGAGGGAGGACGGCGATATCGTACATCCTCTGGAGGTCAGAGGTGGACGGGACGCAGACCTCAGACATCCATGGACCCTCCGATTGAACTTTAGACACTTTTAGCTTCATGCCAATAGGTATAAACTCGGTTGGTAGCAACTTGAGGGTTCCAGGTTTGATCCCCCGCTTCCGCCATCCTTGTCACTGCCGTTGTGTCCTTGGGCGAGACACTTTACCCACCTGCTCCCAGTGCCACCCACACTGGTTTAGATATTGGGTATTCACTATGTAAAGCCCTTTGAGTCACTAGAGAAAAACCCCATATACATAAAAATCACTTCACTTCACGGAGTCGGTTTGGAGGGACTGGAGGTGATGCGGATGTGGGGACAGGGCTGCGGAGCTGGCACTGAGCGCTGGGACGGAGAGGCTTCGCCGTGTTTTGGCTGCGTGAGCAGGTGTCGGACCCCTCAGTCACCTTGGACGTATCCTCGCTCATCCATGCGGACTGGACACTGGCCGAGAGTGGAGTCGGCTGTCTTGGTTGCTTTGTTGGGTCTGCTCCTGGCTCTGGCCATGCTCCCTCCACCCCAGCGGACGATGGCGTGCAACACCGCAGAGGCCACTGCAGTGTATATGTTTCTTTTACTTTTTATTCATAGCTGTATGTAGAAGTGGCTGGTTGTATCTGCTGCTTTAATGTTTTTAATGTCCTCTGTGTTCTTTGAAGTTTGATATTTCCCTCTTACACACATGTAAGAGGGATGTGTTCTATGGCTATGAGTTGAGTTGTTTTTTTCCCTTGGCCTCAGTCTGCACCCCCTCTCCAGGGCCAAGGCTAAGACCGATTTTTTATTTTAATCTTCTATTTTTTTCTCCCCCCCCCGTTTACTTGTATCTCATCTTTTTTGTAAGGGGCGCTGGAAGCCGGCAGACCCGTCAGCGATCCTGTTCTGTCTCCCTGTAATGTTTGTCTGATCTTGAATGGGATTGTGCTGAAAATTTAAATTTTCCTGAAGGAACTCTCCTGACGGAATAAATAAAGTACTATCTATCTATCTATCTATAGTGCAGGGGTGTCCAAACTTTTTCCACTGAGGGCCGCACACTGAAAATTCAAAGCAACATTTTGATATTTTTTATTTTAAAAAAAAATACAATATATGTATAAAAAATAAAATTTCGGCCTCCACTCAGGCTTGATCCCGCGGACCCCAAAGGGTTTTGGTCAAAAAAATTTCAAAAATGTGTCATTATTTAGTATTATTATCCAGGGCCAACACAGATAGACATTCAACACTCACATTCACATTCACACACTAGGGCCAATTTAGTGTTGCCAATTTATCATGTTTATTATTATTCACGTTTTCAAATATCTAGATCAACATTAAGTCCATCTGTCAATATAATGATTTTAAAGATTTAAGTTGTATTCTATTTTTGTCACAAAAAAAACAGTTTTTTTTAATGGAAAAATCCCAAAATATGCAATATTTTTAGCCAATAATTTTTTGAAGTGGGATATTTGAGACTATATAATAATTGGTGCATTAAAAAGGTCAATAACTCATAACACCATTGATTTGAATACATTTTTGAGCAATGACACTTAAAAACACATCACACTAAAATGATTGGGGATCCAAAAGGGTTCTACTCATTAAAATGTTACCAAAAAACATTGTACATTTTTTTTTAACCGTTTACTTTTAACACAATAATATCGAGATCAACTTCAGGTCCATCCATCAATTTTAAGTTTTATTGTTGTTTATGTTTTTTGTTTGTTCATTTTTGGCCCTTCTTTAAAATAAAACAGCTCAGTTTTTTATATGGCAAACACAAAGTATGCAACATTTTCCCCCCAAAATATCTCAAAGTGGAAAATTTAACGTGACGTAATTGGAGCCTTGAATAGGTCAATATTCATAACGACATTGATTTTGATTCATTATTATTTTTTAAAAAAAGAAACAGCCTGCATGGCAGCTTTGTGTTATTAGAGTAAACACTGCAACATTTTCTTGTTACATTTTACCCATTTGCTCCTTTATATCACTTTTTACGTTTTAAACATTTTTCAATCGTATTTTTAAAATGTGCCGTGGGGCCGTTAAGAAATTACCTGAGAGTCGCAAATGGCCCCCGGGCCGCACTTTGGACACCCCTGCTATGGTGGAACTGAACAAGTAGAAGCTGGATAGTTACTGTCTTTGCGTTCATTCATTCGAAGCAATCATTTAACATAAACAGATGAATATTACAATAATGACTAAGTGGTTCTTTAAAAACAACAATACTATGAAAAAATATAGCTGGCATGAAACAAAACATAAATAAAATAAACTACTAATACTACCACTCATATTAGTACTCTTCCTCCTACTACTTCTAGAACTCTACTATTATGAAACATACAAATACTACTAAAGGATTTCAACAAAATATTACTTCAAAAATCAGTCAAACAACAATAAATACAATTTATAGTTTATATGTATATATATATTTAAACAAAATATTGTTATATACATATTGTTTATATGTATATATATATATGAACAAACTATTGTTTCAAAAATCAGTCAAACAACAATAAATACTGTTTGTTTTATATATATATATATATATATATATATATATATATATATATATATATATATATATATATATATATATATATATATATGTATATATATATATATATATATATAATGTTATCCGATATATTCATTCAAAGCAATGTATGTTTTTTGGGGAGAAACATTATCATTAACTATTATCATTGTAGTAGTATTTGGCTTTTTAAAATGTTTGATTTATTTATTTATTGTTTTTTAGAAATGTTTATATTTGTCATTTGCAATTATAATAATTATTATAGTAAAATTTCTTATTATGTTTGGTATAAAACATATTGTCATCAAAAAACTTCAGACAAGTAATGTAATCAGTACTACCAGCAACAACAACCAAAACAACGACAATAACAATAATAATACATATTGTAAAAACAATTTCCCACGTAATTTAATATTTGCAGAGTTTGCTGAGGAAAACGTAGCAAATTATTATTGGCTTTGAATCATGCAACTTGTTGCACTATTATTTATATTTTTAATAATTATTATGATTATAGTAGTATTTGGATTTTTCTGTTTGGATTTTTTTTTTAATGTTTTGAATAAATATGTCAAATTGCACAATGACAATACAAAAACTAAAATAATATAATTTATAATATGTTATAGTCTGTATTATCATTAGTGTAATTTCGACTATTATTATAATGACACTGTATCCTTATTAAACTTTGTATTATTATCAAACGTATCGTTATAAAAAGTACAAGTAATGGTAATAAGTACTAAATTAATAGTAATAAATATAAATACATTTTGGTCTGTGATTCAGAACCAATTTTTGCAGATTTTGTTGTAAAAAAATGAAGCAAATGGTTATTATTGGCTTCGAATCTTGCAAATTGTTTACACATTAGAATTTTACAACCCATCCATTGTCTATACTGCTGTCCACTTTGGAGTATCATTTAAGCTGGAGCCAATCCCAGCTGACCACTCACCCTCACATTCACACCGATGGACAATTCGGAATCCCCAATGAACCTATAAAAATGTCACTAAACTCGATTTAAGTGTCCTCTGCGACCATTCTGTTTCAAGGAACCCATTGAGCATTTTATCACTGAAAATAAAACGCCAACAAATGATGTTATAGGCTTTGCACATAAATATAGTTCTACATTGAGGAAATCTCTTAATTACTAAAACACTCATTGCCTAATTAAATAATATGGAATGTAAATGCCAAGGGACTAAAAAAAAAGTCAGATTCGTTAATTAATAATCGAGAAAGTCATATGGATTCCCAGTAAGCCTAAAAGCATTTACAGGAAATGTAAATCGATAACATTCGACCCTCACAGTTAAACTGCGACCAACAGATAAGCACAAAATCTATGTGGCACCGCTGAGGCAGACAATCGGCTGCTAGTGATCAACGACGTGTTTGGTCACATGACCGATGGTTTTATTTTGTCCCATCAGCACTGACCCCCTTTACCAGAATAGCTTGGCACCACCGCTGGTGAAAAATCACCTTGTGCAGATTTGCAGATGCAGGAATCTTCACCAACTGCATGGAAGAAATGCAACACTCCTATCATACAATTGATCCCTTTGCTCTTCATATCATGCACTATCTTGACTTTTGCGTACTCATTTCCTTCTGTTGTTTGATCCGAGGTAGTTATCCTAACATTTGTGTCTTACTGTTTTTACTTGAATACGGCAAACGCATTATATCCCAGGGGCCCCCGTGGAGGAAAATCTATTCCCATGCGGGCCAGACTAGTAAAATCATGGCATGATAATTTAAAAATAAAGACAACTTCAAAATTGTTTTCTTCGGCCGAAATCAGAACAAGCATATTCTGAAAATGTACACATGACAAATAATCCTCTTGGCAAAACACTTCAAGTTAGTGGAAAACTCTGAAGAAAAAAAATGGTGGTGTCTCCAAAACACCATGAACTTAGACTATGTCTCAGTGTTTTTACAAAGCCATTACACTTTAAGCACTTTCCGTTCAGCATTGTCATGTTGATAATTCATTAAAGACGTGTGTCAAGACTAGAACTATGGTGTGGACTGTTTTCACCGAGGTGCCAAGCGACTGGATCGGCGTGAAGGTAATGACATCTTTTAATTTTAACACTCAAAAGTACTACAGAAACAAAGGGTATAAACAAAAACTCACACAAAGGCCGAACTATGGACATAAAACAAAACTTGCAAACCACGGCATGAATAAAAAAACGTACTTGGAACGAGAAAAGAGCACGAAAAAGAGCAGCATGGATCATCAGCATGAAAAACAAGGGTGTATAGAGGGTGATGTCGCCAGGCTGACTGCCTGGCAACTGCAGGCTTAAATAGTGATGTGCATGAGTCCAAATGAATCAGTTGTGTGACATGAGGGCAGGGGAAAACTAATGGGTTGTCATGGAAACAAAGCAGGGAGTGAAAAAACAGGAACTGACAAAATCCAAAAACCAATAGCCAAACTAAACATGATCACCAGGACATGACAACGTGTTTGGAAAAGCAACCGGGTGTTTCCTCAAACCCCCACATTGGTAACATCCACAACTGCCACGACACATTCATTTACCATCATTCAAATATAACAATTCTAATATTATAAAAAAACAAAGATAAACATGACAACATAATAGCTCAATTAAAGGTAGCATAACTACAAACGTAACCAATGTGAACATGGAAGATTTACTCATAAAATGAAATAGAAAAAACAACAAATGTAGAAGCACACATTTTTACAATGGAGTTCAGGGTGCACATCGTGCCGTCAACAAACTGTGAGTGCTGCACGGAAACCTAACTACAAAAATGATGGTCATATTGACTTTGCATTTTACTGTTTTGTTATGTTATCTGTTGAGTGGATAATTTAAGATTGGTTAATTTACAAAAATAAATAAACAAAAATGGGTCTATGCCTGGGCCCCTGGAGAGGGGTCCAGACTTAGACCAAGGGAATAAAACATGCCACTCCTTCTTTGCCTTGCTGCGGGGTTTGTTCTCCCGGGATGCAAACGGACTATTCCGGACCAGGCGTAAAGGTAGGAACATATTTAAAGGCCTACTGAAATGCAATTTTCTTATTCAAACGGGGATAGCAGGTCCATTCTATGTGTCATACTTGATCATTTTGCGATATTGCCATATTTTTGCTGAAAGGATTTAGTGGAGAACATCTACGATAAAGTTCACAACTTTTGATACAGATAAAAAAACCCTTGCCTGTACCAGAAGTAGCAGACGATATGCGCTTGATGTCACGGGTTGTGGAGCTCCCCACATCTGAACATTGTTTACAATCATGGCCACCAGCAGCGAGAGCGATTCGGACCGAGAAAGCAACGATTTCCCCATTAATTTGAGCGAGGATGAAAGATTCGTGGATGAGGAAAGTGAGAGTGAAGGACTAGAAAAAAAATAAATAAAAGGACTAGAGGGCAGTGGGAGCGATCCAGATGCTGTGAGAGACGCCGTAGCAGCCGTGGGGGTGGCAGGACCACTCGGCCAGGCCCAACCGCAACAAGGGATAGAGCCATACCGCTTTGAACCCGACGCTGACAGTGACGGTCAAGAGGACGCTGCTGATATTGATGCTGGAGTAGCACACGACATAGATCGCCTTCAGAATACAGAATGGTAAAACGTTATTTATTAATACACATAATATACTGTATTTTGTGTGTGTGGTCCAATCCAACTGTGTTTGCTTGAAATCTCTGTTCCATAGTAAAGCTTGACTGTCATCTTTCGGGAATGTAAACAATGAAACACCGGCTGTGTTTGTGTTGCTAAAGCCGGCTGCAATACATCGCTTCCCACCTACAGGTTTCTTTTTTTTGATGTCTCCCTTGTTCATTGAACAAATAGCAAAAGATTAATCAACACAGATGTCCAGAATACTTTGGAATTTTGCGATGAAAACAGACGACTTAATAGCTGCGCACAATGCTGGCACAAAATGTCTTCTACAATCCGTGACGTCACGCGCAGGCGTCATCATACCGAGACGTTTTCAGCAGGATTTTTCGGGGCAAAATTAAAAATTTCACTTTAGTACGCTAACCCGGCCGTATTGCAATGTTAATATTTCATCATTGATATATAAACTATCAGACTGCGTGGTCGGTAGTAGTGGGTTTCAGTAGGCCTTTAATTGTTCACTAACAACAGGTACAAAAATAGGGCACACAAGGGGAAGGCACAACTTAGCGAAGGATACACAAACTAACGCATAGATAGAAACTATGGACATGAAACAAAATTCGGTAGCTTTGGCACGAATAAACAAAACTTACTTGGCAAAGCATGAATCTATGTCATGAACAGAGCAGCGTGAACTAAGCAAGAAAAGAGCCACGACTAACTGGCAAAAACAGGCTTAAATAATAGTCTCTAAATAGAGCAGGTGCGTGATCCTAACACATGAGGCAGGTGAAACTAATGAGTCCACATGGTAACTAAACAAGGGAGCGTAAACAGGAACTAAAATAGTCCAAAACTAACAGAAAATAACAAACATCATGATCCAGACCACAGATCATGACAGTAATCTCAAATGACAACTTTTATTTGCGGAAAGATTCTACATGTATGACGCAATAGCTGGCCCGTGGGTGTGGCTTTTGTGTGGCTTCTCTATAGATTATCCGTGAATCTATAAAGGACAACAACACACAGTACTCCAGGTTCCAGCGGTAATCTCTTCCCATCAGAACAAGGCGGGATTAAAGCTTTTCCGGACCACAATATGAACAAGCCAAGGGGTCAAAGGGAAGCTTGGCATTCGCCGAGTGATCATCCCAAAGGTCAAGGCTTCGGGTTGATCACATGACTGAAAGCGAAGAGATGAGCTGCATCATGTGCAAATATCATATTTGGAGGCGGAATGATTCTTGTTGGGAGAAAATAAAGATGGCAGAGACAAGCATCAGAGCAGAAGACCAAAAACCCCCGAGTGGAGTGGATGCAAAGTTGTGCACCATGAAAGACGATTAATTCCGTCTGCTGACGGATCATTTTTAGGTGGAAGTAGTAGAGAGAAGGTAGCGTAGGCAAAGGCCAGCAGACACACTTCAACTTGTCTTGTATTGATTGCAGTGCTAACCAGAATCAGAATAGTTTTTATTGCCATTGTTTGAGAAGGGGTTCACAAACTAGGAATTTTACTTGGTGCAACCGAGCGACATAAAACAGACATAACACAAATAACACAGAATAGAATAAACCCCCATGTGTATGGAAATATCGCAGCAAGGTGACAGTAAAGAGCCTAGGGCAGCATGTCATGCACTATCTTGACAAAATAAATGTATGCTTCAATGAAAAGAAAAATATATGTTTTATTTTAGACAGATGGAGGGATTTTACAGTAAAAAAAAACTGGCTGTTTAGTTGCCAGAATTCTATTGTACAATTTACAGTGTTTTTTTTTTTACACCAAGTTACTGCATATTGAAACTTGAACCAATGTTAATTTTACTATAAAATTCTGGCAACTGAGCTGAAGTTTTTTTATTATTATTATTGTAATATCTGCAATCATTGTTTTTACAGTGCATTACTGTAAATAGAAAAATGGTACCACTGGTATTTTTGTGGTAAAATTCTGGCAACTCAGCTTACCATTAAATTTACCGACTTTTTTTTCTGCAGTGTAGCTAGATAGATAGATAGAAAAAAATATCAATTATCTATTTATATTGGGACTCTTTCCAAAATGAATTAATAAATATTGTAAAATAAAACATGGAAAATAGAATTATACACAATTTTATATCAATGGTTATGATTTGATGGGATTTATATATATATATATATATATATATATATATATATATATATATATATATATATATATATATATATATATATATATACATACCTGAATCAGAATCAGAAATACATTATTCATCCCCATATATATAAATGTATACATATATATATGTATATATATATATGTATATATATATATATATATATATATATATATATATATATATATATATATATATATATATATATATATATATATATACATATATATATATATATATATATATATTTTTTTTTTTTTTTTTGGGCGCTACGGGCAAAAAGTGTACATTTCAACTTTTATGAATACACGGTGGCAGAGGGGTTAGTGCGTCTGCCTCACAATACGAAGGTCCTGCAGTCCTGGGTTCAAATCCAGGCTCGGGATCTTTCTGTGTGGAGTTTGCATGTTCTCCCCGTGAATGCGTGGGTTCCCTCCGGGTACTCCGGCTTCCTCCCACCTCCAAAGACATGCACCTGGGGATAGGTTGATTGGCAACACTAAATTTGGCCCTAGTGTGTGAATGTTGTCTGTCTATCTGTGTTGGCCCTGCGATGAGGTGGCGACTTGTCCAGGGTGTACCCCGCCTTCCGCCCGATTGTAGCTGAGATAGGCGCCAGCGCCCCCCGCGACCCCGAAAGGGAATAAGCGGTAGAAAATGGATGGATGGATGAATACAACAATATCAATATTGTTATCAACTATTCACTTGGTAAATTAAGTTTCTACAAATTTTGGGAAAATACTGCAAAAATTTGTTTTTTTTTCCATTTAAGAATCTTTTAAGGACACATATGTAAAAATAAAGAAAAAAAATAAGGTAGCATCTTCCCTTAGCACATCCAAAAATAGAATTATACACAACTTTATATCAATGGTTATGATTATATATATATACATATATATATATATATATATATATATATATATATATATATATATATATATATATATATATATATATATATACATATATATATATATACATATATATGTATATATACATATATACATATATACGTGTATATATACATATATGTATATATATATATATATATATATATATATATATATACCTGAATGAGAATCAGAAGTACTTTATTCATCCCCAACTTATATATATATATATATATATATATACATGTATGTATATATATGTATGTATACATACCTGAATCAGAATCAGAAGTACTTTATTCATCCCAGCTTTTATATATATATATATATATATATATATATATATATATATATATATATATATATATATATATATATATATATATATATACATATATATATATATATATATATATATATATTTATTTATATATATATATATATATGTATGTATGTATACATACCTGAATCAGAATCAGAAGTACTTTATTCATCCCCAGCTTATATATATATATATATATATATATATATATATATATATATATATATATATATATATATATATATATATATATATATATATTAGGGGTGGGCAAATTAATGCGTTAATTATTAGTTAACTCATCAATCTATTAACGCCGACAATTATTTTATCGCACATTTGCGTATGTTGTTTACATGCTTTTATTTTGTTAACGTCTTTTTTTAACAAGATGGCGTCGCCCGGCGCCGAGGGGCTGTTGTTAAAGATGAAACATTTTGCAAAAATACCGGACAATTCTGCAAATTTCATGGCTGGCTTACAGCGTGGTCACTCCGGGATCACTTACGACCGCCAGACAATTCTGAATGTGGATAGATCGGGCCGTTTTGGACTGAATGACGCGTGCTTGCTAGACCGGCTAGCTAGCATGGGAATACTTTGCCGGCTACATCCAGCGGCCTGTGAAGCAGCGGAGTATATGTGTTGTCTGTCTATTTATCAATAATGCAGACGAGGAGTGTTGGCTGAGTTGTTAACGTTTGCTTTCAGAGCGTGCATATCACAACATACAAGATGCCGTCATGGCGACACAAACTCTACCGGGCTACCGCGCATGCTCGTCACTCCTGTTGCATGCTGGGTAGGGTAGTTCTTTTTTCCCCTGGCTCATAACATCACAATATAGTACCATGTATATGATGCGTTCAGTTTATCAAAGCACCAAGCAAACAATCGGAAAATTCCCATCATATCAATTCCTAGATATGGTCATAATTATTTTAAGTGCACTACGCAGAATAAACACATTATTAATATTGTTAATATTGTTACTACGGATAATTTGATCAAAAATTCCCTAAAACAGCCCACTACCTATAATATAGGTTTTTTAAACATAAGATCCCTGATAAAAAAAATGTTTCTGCTGTTACCTCAGAAATTGCCTGTTCAGATGTTATGATTGTGGCTCAGAGATTTGTATGTAGATTATATTTATTTTCCATAACAAACAGGATAACTTAAATACCCTGGCAGCGGTAGTAATAAGCTTAAATGTTTGTATTTACATTTTTTGAGTTGATTTTCATAAAATATGCTATTTAACTGCTACTGTTTAACAAGGACGGATTTAAATTGTGTTTGCACAACAAATGTTTTGGCGCTTTTGTTCATGTGGGAGAATATTCCAATAAAGGTGCACTACACACTACTTTTGAATTCATTATTGGGCTTTGCGTATACAATGCAGTTAATCGCGATTAATCAGAGAAATAGTTCGATTAACTTCGATTAAAATTTTTAATCGTTGCCCAGCCCTAATATATATATATATGTATGTATACATACCTGAATCAGAATCAGAAGTACTTTATTCATCACCAGCTTGTATATATATATATATACATATATATATATATATATATATATATATATATATATATATATATATATATACATATATATATATATATATATATATATACTCATTGTGTTAGATTGGAAGGCAAGAGCGCCATCTTGCCACACCCGCTGGATTAAAAATGTTCTCTATGTTCACAACTTGGAGAAGATTAGGCTGTCATTGAACGGTTCCTTTTTGAAATATATAAGAGAAACTGATCTCCAAATGAACCCTAATTGCGTCACAATTGAAATGTGGGTGGTTGATGAGTCCTTTGTGTGCGTCTCTCTAAGGTCATTCAGGCATGCAGCTGTCCGTGGTTTCTTAATTAATTAATTTATTATCATCATATTGTTTTATTTTATTTTTACTTGTGTGGAGAAAAACACCGCATTTGACATTTGTTCGACAATTCATGTCATAAAAATGTTTCTGAAAATCAATAAACAAATGTAAAATAATAAGAATACATAATAAGAAATACAATTGTACACATGGTTAGTTTTAAAGATTGATATAGTCAAAATGAACCAAATTGGACCAAAAATTTAGAACATCTTAACTGATGAAGTTTACAAATATATTTAAATGCTGTTAGTTGTAAGTCTCAGTTGCATTGGAGGCGAGTTTCTTCACATCAAAACTCAACAAAATTGTTATTATTACTGCTGATCTCGCCGCATTATACTGAGCAGCCTGAACGCCTCGCTCACTTTTGAAGGGCATTTCCCGCTCTATGGTCGCCATCACTTTTTTCCCTTCAGTAGTGACATCACAAAAAAACCCCCACAAAATCTCTTTTCTGTCACAGAGAAGAAAAGAAGTGAGAAGTGTGTGTTGTTCCTGTGTGTGTGTGTGTGTGTGTGTGTGTGTGGCGTTCAAGGGTCATGAGCTAACAAGAAGCCTGCAACCTCTTACACTGAGGTCGGCGGAGACGTGCAGCCTTGGCATGCAAGGTTAAATGCGATGTGAAGGCAAAGCTCTGGGGAAAGGTCGAAGGAACCGCTGGCACATCTGGGTACCACACGGCACACATGAACCCGCTAAAAAACTGACGAAAAAAAGAAAAACACACTAAACACACTTCTAGTGGAGTTCAAGTCTTTAAAATGGATTTATAACTTGAATAATCCTGCGTAGCATTTTTTTTTTTTTTAAGGTTTTTCATCTTCAATTTTACTTTCAAGCATCATTTTACTGTTTGTAGACACCCTCAGTGTATTGTCTCATTGAATATTTTCAACTTTTACTGTTTCAGACCATGTATTTCTTCATTTTTCTTCAGTTTTATACAAGGCTTTTATTTGTATTTAGTTGTATTTTAATCAATTTATTTATGGAATATATTCTATCTGTTCCTGTCAAATAAAACAATATATCCTTCTAAATAAGTCTTAACTGAAATTGTAGATATTTTAGCTTTTAAAAAAAAATAAAAAATAATGAAATGTCTGTGTCATTGATGCCCACAAGATACTGCACAGGGCATCGTCAATAGCATGAACATTATATTCTTTTAACATTTATAGTTTTTTTTTTTCTTTTGAAAAACAGAGTTTTTTTTTTAAAGTTATTTATGTGCATTTTTAAATGTGTTTATCCATCCATCCATCCACCCATTTTCTACTATTCGTTAATCAATATTTTGTTTACTGTGAATCTAAAATGATTATTTATTGCAAAGCCCATTACTTAAATTTTTCTAATCAAGATTTTTGGGAAATTTTCATTCTAAATAAGCTTTTGTTGTAAACCACATTTTTCAATTTAATGGATAGTCATGTGCATGTTCGTGGATGCCCACAATGTATCCCACTGGGTATCATCAATAAAATTATATTATTTTCTCTCAATAATTCATAATTGCTTTTCTTTTAGAATGAAAGCAATCTTGTTCATGTTTTAAACATGTTTTCATTATTTTTCAATCATTTTTTTAAATGTAAATTTTCATTGAAAATGATCCTTTATTGTAAAACACATTACTTTTATTTTTTAATCAAAGTTTTTACTGTGAATTTTCATTTGAAATGAGCTTCTATTGCAAACCATACTCTTCAAATAAATGCATAATAATGTGCATGTTCGTAGATGCCCACAATGTATCCCACAGAGCATTGCCAATAGCATGAATATTATATTATTTTGATAATTCAGAATTGTTTCTCTTTAAAAAAACAACAACCAATTTTTACCTAATAAAGTGCATTTTTAACCGTGTTTTCATATTTTTTTTAATCATTATACAACATTTTTATTTAAAATGAGCTTTTATTGGAAAGCAAATTATTTCAATTTTTTATCAATATTTTTACTGTGAATTTTCATCTTTAATTAGCTTTAATTGTAAATAAAATATATCTTTCTAAATTAACATTTTTTATTGTGAATTTCCATCTAAAATTAGCTTTTATTGTCAACCACATTTTTCAATCACATGCATAATAATGTGCATGTTTGTAGATGCCCATAATGTATCCCACAGAGCATCGTCAACAGCATGGATATTATATATTTTTTAATAATTCAGAATTGTTTCTTTTTTTTTTTTTTAAATATAATTTTTATTACCAATAAATATCATCTTCTGTATTTTTAACCGTGTTCTCAAATGTTTTCAATCTATATATAAAATGTCATTTTTTTAATCTAAAATTAGCTTTTATTGTAAAGCTCTTTACTTCCATTTTTAATCAATATTTTTACGTGAATTTTCACCTTGAATTAGCTTTAATTGTAAATAAAATATACATTTTTAAATTCATATTTTTTAATGTGAATTTCCATTTAAAATAAGCTTTTATTCTGATCCACATTTTTCAATTAAATACATAATAATGTGCATGTTTGTAGATGCCCAAAATGTATCCCACAGAGCTGCATCAATAGCATGAATATTATATTATTTTAATGATTCAGAATTGTTTCTCTTTTAAAAAAAACACACATTTTTTAACCGTGTTTTCATAATTTTTTAATCAATATTTAAAATGGAGTTTTTTTTTAATCTAAAATTAGCTTTTATTGGAAAGCACATTACTTATATTTTTAATCAATATCTTTACTGTGAATTTTCATCTTAAATTAGCTTTAATTGTAAAGAAAATATACTTTTCTAAATTAATATGTTTTATTGCAAATTTCCTTTTAAAATAAGCTTTTATTGTTAACCACATTTTTCAATCTTGTGCATAATAATGTGAATGTTTGTAGATGCCCAAAATGTATCCCACAGAGCATCGTCAATAGCATGGATATAATATTATTTTAATAATTCTGAATTGTTTCGCTTTTAAAAACAACAACTAATTTTTACCTAATAAAGTGAATTTTTAACCGTGTTTTCATAATTTTTTTATCAATATTTAAAATGTAAAACTCTATCTTAAATGAGCTATTATTGGTAAACCCATTACTTATATTTTTTAATCAATATCTTTACTGTGAATTTTCATCTTAAATTAGCTTTAATTGTAAATTGCATTTTTCAATTACATGCATAATAATGTGCATGTTTGTAGATGCCCAAAATGTATCCCACAGAGCATTGTCAATAGCATGAATATTATATTATTTTAATAATTCATAGTTTCTCTTTTAAAAAAATACATATTTTTTTTACCAATGAAGATCATTAAGTGCATTTTTAACCATGTTTTCGTTATTTTTAATCAATATATAAAATGTAATTTTTTTATTGGAAAGCAAATTACTTCTATTTTTTAATCAATATTTTGACGGTGAATTTGTGAATTGTGAATTATATTTATATCGCGCTTTTTCTCTAGTGACTCAAAGTGCTTTACATAGTGAAACCCAATATCTAATTTTTACATTTAAACCAGTGTGGGTGGCACTGGGAGTAGGTGGGTAAAGTGTCTTGCCCAAGGACACAACGGCAGTGACTAGGATAGCTGAAGCGGGGATCGAACCTGCAACCCTCAAGTTGCTGGCACGGCCGCTCTACCAACCAAGCTATACCGCCCCATTTTTTATCTTAAATTAGCTTTAATTGTAAATAAAATATATCTTATAAAATTAATATTTTTTATTGGGATTATCCATCTAAAATAAGCTTTTATTGTAAACCACATTTTCAATTACATGCACAATAATGTGCATGCTTGTAGATGCCCACAATGTATCCCACAGAGCATCGCCAATAGCATTACATTATATTTTTTTAATGATTCATAATTGTTTATAATTTTTTTTTTTTTGTAATTTTAATCTTGGGCATTTTTAAAAGTGTTTCCGTTTTTTTAATCAATATTTTTCTTGTAAATTGTTGTCTAAAATGAGCTCTTACTGTAAAGCACATTACTTACATTTTTAAATCAATATTCTTACTGTGAATTTTCACCTTAAATGACCTTTTATTGTTTATATCAATGTTTTAATTAAATGCATAATTTGCATTTGGCTGGGATAGGCTCCTGCGACCTCAAGAGGGACAAGCGGTAGAAATTGGACAAATGGATAATGTGTATGTTCGTAGATGCCCACAATGTATCCCACAGGGCATCATCCATTTGTTCATATTACTCTATATTTCTTTAATATGTGTTTCCGTTAAGCTTCTTGTTCAGCCAATCAGCTCTTTGCCCGCCCGTGTGTTTCTAAACGGGTTAAGTTCACTCGGGAAGGTCGCTCTATTTCCGTTACAGCCTTAAAGAGACGTAAAGCTCCCAGGTGTTTGATTGTCCTGATGGAATTCGATCCAAGATGTCTCCTTGGCTGTAGTGGAGTCAAAGAGTGGCAAGGTAACCGCGTGCAGCCTCTACTGTATCATTGGCGTCCTTGCTGAGAAGTCGATGAAGCGCCTTCGCCACAAGGACAAAGCGGAAAGCAACATGCGTGATGGCGGACGACCCCGGCGCGGCCGCACCAGTAACGAGCTCTCACAGGTAATTGAATCTACGGGATAACATCACGGCGCAAACAAACGTACTGGTCTGGCCAAGGTGAGGTTTCCTCCGGAATAACAAGCGCAAGAACGAGACCTCAGGCTCTCATTGACTCACATATTTCTCTTGACGAACCGGTTCCCGACAAACTACTACCTCACATCTCTATTTTTCTGAGAGGCATTGGAAATAATACATTTGGAAAAAAGATAAATCCTGCATAATGGTTACAGAAAGGCCGTACGGAACACCATTTCAAGGAAATAGAGCAGACTTGGGCAATTATTTTGCCTCGGGTGGGCCACATTTAGAGAAAAAAATCTATTTTTAGGAACACTAATACAAAACCTCACAATAATGTCAGATTGAATGCTAAAAAAGTTAAGACAGACCGCCTTAAAAAAACGCAATGGAGTTTTACATTTTTTTACTAAATGAGACACCCAGATTATACATGAGAATAAAGAATGTGTCAGGATGTGGTTTCAGCAGCTTACTGCGAGGTTTGTTCTCCCAGGATGCAAACAGGCTATTCCAGACAGTACTTAAAGGTAGGAACATATTTAATAATCAATTAATCCTACAAATCAGAAATGACGGGGAACCAAAACAAAAGGAAAGAGTGCTGTTCACACGAGAGGCTAAAGAACAAAAACAACTTAACACAGGAAACATAGACGCTAACATCTAGCAATAACTATGGACATGGAGAAACTGCATCAAACGTTGGCATGAAACAACGAACACTTACGTGGACACGGCATGAATCGAGTAACGAGCATAAACTTGGAATCGGACATGAAAACGAGCAATGGCGCCAGCCGACTGACTGGCAAAGGCGGTTTAAATAGTCTGTTGATTAGAGCCAGGTGAGCGTCTGAACACCAGCGACAGGTGACAATCATGTGCAACCATGGCAACCAAAACAAACAAGAGTGCACAAAAAAACAGGAACTAATGGAGTTAAACTAACAATACATAACAAAAACATGATCCGGACAATGGATCATGACAGAGTTTGAAATTTGCAATATCAACTACGAAGGATAAAACACTGAATATTGACAACATATGAACGTCACACCCCTTCTCCATCGACATATTTTACAATCAGGCGAAACGCAACAAAAATGCAACAAACAGAGCGAAATATGAATGTGAAGTAGGGCTGGGCGATAAGGCCTTTTTATAATATCTCGATATTTTTAGGCCATGTCACGATACACGATATATATCTCCATATTATGCCTTAGACTTGATGGAACACTTGATACATATAATCACAGCAGTATGATGATTCTATGTGTCTACATTAAAACATTCTTCTTCATACTGCATTAATATATGCTCATTTTAAAATTTCATGCAGAGAGGGAAATCACAACTAAGTCAATTGACCAAAACTGTATTTATTAAACAGTTATTAAGCAGTGGCACAAACATTCATGTAATTTTCACAACAGAAAGTGCAAGATTGTCAGAGACATTTTAAAACAAACTATTAGTGCACTTTTATGCATGATGTCACTAAGATGACATATCAAAACAACACTAATTTAAAGTGCACTTTTTGTACAGAACGTCACTACAATAGTTTAAAACAAATGTGCATGATGTCACACAAGATATTTCAATAAGTGTCTGTGGACGTTTCCTGCTTCTCGCCCGGCTTCCTCTGACCACAGTATCACACAGCTCAGGATACAGGTTTGACACAGTATTTAATACATCTTTTACTTTACACAATTGTCCGTCTGTTCAGCTTCTCAGGTTTGACACAGTCTTTAGTACATCTTTTACCTTACACAATTGTCCGTCTGTCCAGCTTTTCAGCTGTCCCTTGTTCGTCTCTGTGCGTCTGTCCTGCGTCCTCCTGCGTCCTCATGCCTCTCTCCCTTTCATGGTCTCCAGCGCTGCTAATTAAGGGAACAGGTGATTAGATCACTCGTTCCAGCTGAGGTATCCACTCACCTGCTGGCTGCTTCATGGCCGGCCCCTGCACACACCCCGCCCGCAGGGGACGCGTGGAACACGCCCCTCTCCACATGCCTCCACCACCAGACACAAGGCCGGGCACCTGTCCGGCCGCGCCTACTCCCACCCCCCAATAGCGGAGCGAGAGAGGAAATCGGCCACGGCCATCTGAGCTCCCGGCCTGTGGACCACCCGGAAGTTGTAGGGCTGCAATGCGAGATACCACCGGGTGATCCACGCATTGGCGTCTTTCATACGGTGGAGCCACTGGAGAGGTTTGTGATCCGAGCAGAGACTGAAGGCCCGCCCCAGCAGGTAGTAGCGGAGGTCCCCGACCGCCCATCGGATGGCGAGGCACTCCCTCTCCACCGTACTGTACCTCGCCTCCTGGTCCGACAACTTCCAGCTGATGAAAAGTATGGGGCGATCGACGCCCTCCACCCGCTGGATCAAAACCGTCCCCAGTCCCCGGCCCGACGCGTCCGCCTGCAGACAGAAAGGGATGTTAAAATTTGGCATGTGCAGTAACGGCTCCTCACAGAGTGCTTTCTTTACCTCCTCAAACACCTGCTGGCACCGCTCCGTCCACTGAACCAGGTCTGGAGCACCCTTTCGGGTGAGGTCTGTCAGTGGGCTGGTCAGGTCTGCAAACCGGGGAATAAATCGACGGTAGACGCCAGACCCAAAAACTGCCTCACCTCTTTTTTAGTCTTGGGCGGTGGACAGGCCGCAATAGCCGCCGTCTTGTCAACCTGCGGCTGCGGGGTATCACATAGAAAATGAACAAAAGGATCAGAGAAAAAAAAGGGAAAACCCCCCCAAAAAATCCATCCATATATATATATATATATATATACACATATAGTGAGTATGTGAGTACATAAATATGGAAAGTGTCACAGATATTTGTTGTTGAACCCCAAGATGCAGAGAAGGGGGCAGGCATTGAATGGGGAAAACATGATTTAATTAAAACTAAACAAGAACAAACAAAAACCACGCACGTGGGCGGAATAACAAACTAAGGGAGCTAGCACTGGAAGCTAGAAAACAAAAAGGAACTTTAGCACGGAAGATAGTGGGCAGTAAACAGAAAAACTGGAAATAACTAATGGCTAACAAGAACAGCTTACCGCTACGACGACCAGGACAAAATGTAGCACGACTGTCACGATCCGCGACTCGGATCGTTTATGGTTTTGCCTTTTGATATGTTTTTCATCATGTTTGTTTCTGGACTCCTTGTGTTTGAGCGCTTCCTCGTTTGTTTTAGTCACCATGGCAACGTATTGTGCTCCTCCTCACGGGCTCCCGTCACACACCTGTTTCTGATTATTATTTGTGTATTCAAGCCCACCTGATTCCTTAGTTCGTCCTCGGTCCATTGTTTGCTTTTGCAACAAGTCACGTATGAATTCGGGCTTATGTTTTCCATGTGCTAAGTTCCGCCTTAGCTTCACGTGCGGTCGGCACGTCACATTTTTGTATCCTGCTAAGTTTAGCGTTAGCTTCCGTGCATAGGCACGCGCTTTATTTTGTCCTTTTGTATCAGTGTTCTTTTGTTTTATTGTAATAAAATCAGTTTCTTACCTGCACTTCTGCTGACTGGTCGTTGTGCATCCACAAAGTGGCAACTCTGTGCAGCAAGTGCGCCGCAACGCGTGACAGAATGGACCGAGGACGAACTAAGGAATCTGGTGGGCTTGAATACACAAATAATAATCAGAAGCAGGTGTGTGACAGGAGCCCGTGAGGAGGAGCACAATACGTTGCCATGGTGACTAAAACAAACGAGGAAGTGCTCAAACACAAGGATAATAAAATACGAATTGGTATGTCAGACTCAGCCCTGTCATGGTTTAACTCTTATCTTACTGATAGGATGCAGTGCGTCTCCTATAACAGTGTGACCTCGGACTATGTTAAGGTAACGTGTGGAGTTCCCCAGGGTTCGGTCCTTGGCCCTGTACTCTTCAGCATCTACATGCTGCCGCTATGTGACGTCATACGCAAATACGGTATTAGCTTTCACTGTTATGCTGATGACACCCAACTTTACATGCCCCTAAAGCTGACCAACACGCCGGACTGTAGTCAGTTGGAAGCGTGTCTTAATGAAATTAAACAATGGATGTCCGCTAACCTTTTGCAACTTAATGCCAAAAAAACGGAAATGCTGATTATCGGTCCTGCTAGACACCGACCTCTATTTAATAATACAACTTTAACATTTGACAACCAAATAATAAAACAAGGTGACTCTGTAAAAAATCTTGGTATTATCTTCGACCCAACTCTCTCCTTTGAGTCACACATTAAAAGCGTTACTAAAACGGCCTTCTTTCATCTCCGTAATATCGCTAAAATTTGCTCCATTTTGTCCACTAAAGACGCCGAGATCATTATCCATGCGTTTGTTACGTCTCGTCTCGATTACTGTAACGTATTATTTTCGGGTCCCCCCATGTCTAGCATTAAAAGATTACAGTTGGTACAAAATGCGGCTGCTAGACTTTTGACAAGAACAAGAAAGTTTGATCATATTACGCCTGTACTGGCTCACCTGCACTGGCTTCCTGTGCACTTAAGATGTGACTTTAAGGTTTTACTACTTACGTATAAAATACTACACGGTCTAGCTCCAGCCTATCTTGCCGATTGTATTGTACCGTATGTCCCGGCAAGAAATCTGCGTTCAAAAGACTCCGGCTTATTAGTGATTCCTAGAGCTCAAAAAAAGTCTGCGGGCTATAGAGCGTTTTCCGTTCGGGCTCCAGTACTCTGGAATGCCCTCCCGGTAACAGTTCGAGATGCTACCTCAGTAGAAGCATTTAAGTCTCATCTTAAAACTCATCTGTATACTCTAGCCTTTAAATAGACCTCCTTTTTAGACCAGTTGATCTGCCGCTTCTTTTCTTTCTCCTATGTCCCCCCCTCCCTTGTGGAGGGGGTCCGGTCCGATGACCATGGATGAAGTACTGACTGTCCAGAGTCGAGACCCAGGATGGACCGCTCGTCGGGACCCAGGATGGACCGCTCGCCTGTATCGGTTGGGGACATCTCTACGCTGCTGATCCGCTTGAGATGGTTTCCTGTGGACGGGACTCTCACTGCTGTCTTGGAGCCACTATGGATTGAACTTTCACAGTATCATGTTAGACCCGCTCGACATCCATTGCTTTCGGTCCCCTAGAGGGGGGGGGGTTGCCCACATCTGAGGTCCTCTCCAAGGTTTCTCATAGTCAGCATTGTCACTGGCGTCCCACTGAATGTGAATTCTCCCTGCCCACTGGGTGTGAGTTTTCCTTGCCCTTTTGTGGGTTCTTCCGAGGATGTTGTAGTCGTAATGATTTGTGCAGTCCTTTGAGACATTTGTGATTTGGGGCTATATAAATAAACATTGATTGACATAAACATTGAAGGATCGGCAGAGTCCAGAAACAAACATGATGAAAAACATATCAAAAGGCAAAACCATAAACGATCCGAGTCGCGGATCGTGACAACGACAAGTAATAGCTGAAAAGAATCACATCGACACGACAAGAGCAACATATGGCAACGACAAGTCCGAATGACAATACAATACAAATGGTCCAGCAACTGACACAAGACAAAGGAGGTACAAATAGGAGCCGGCTGATTGGCAACAGGTGTGGCCAGGGGCCAATCAGCCGCAGCTGAGGGGGAACACAGCACTCAGGGAACAAGACAGGAAGCTGACAAAATAAGAGCACTAGACAGAAACTAAGGACAGGAAATACTAAACACACTGAGGAGGAACACAGGTCTCAGGGAACAAGACAGGAAGCTGACAAATTAAGAGCACTTGACAGGAACTAAAAGACAGGAAATACTAAACACAGGAAACAGACAAATGCAGAGGAAAAAACTAAAACATAGACAAACTGTCAGGGGCAAGCCTGACAGAAAGCAAGCTAAAGAAGACTCCAAACTCTGCCTCTGCTCATCATTCATCACTGAAGGTACACACACTCTGTCAATTCTCTTATATACTCTTTCAATCTAGACTTCTAGAGTGATTGATTATCACATCACTCTAAATGTATAGAATATAACGTTCACAAACATAAAGAGGGATCCTAGGGGGCCAGGGCAATCTTTCCTTATCTCTAAACTAAAACTGGGGAAATGCGTAGAGCAAGGGTCACCAACCTTTTTGAAACCAAGAGCTACTTCTTGGGAACTGATTAATGCGAAGGGCTACCAGTTTGATACACACTTAAATAAATGGCCAAAAATAGCCAATTTGCCCATTTTACCTTTAATAAATAAATCTTTATATATATATATATATATATATATATATATATATATATATATATATATATATATATATATATATATATATATATATATATATATATATATGTGTATTTCTGTCTGTCATTCCGTCATACATTTTTTTTCCTTTTACGGAAGGTTTTTTGTAGAGAATAAATGATGATAAAACACTTAATTGAACTGTTTAAAAGAGGAAAAAACTAGAAAAAAAAAGAAAATTTAATTTTTAAACATAGTTTATCTTTAATTTTGATTCTTTAAAATTCAAAATTCAACCGAAAAAAAGAAGAGAGAAACTAGCTAATTTAAAATCTATTTGGAAAAAAAAAAAAAAAAATTTATGGAACATCATTAGTAATTTTTCCTGATGAAGATTAATTTTAGAATTTTGATGACATGTTGTAAATAGGTTAAAATCCAATCTGCACTTTGTTAAAATATATAACAAATTGGACCAAGCTATATTTCTAACAAAGACAAATCATTATTTTTTCTAGATTTTCCAGAACAAAATTTTTCTAAGAAATTCAAGGGACTTTGAAATAATATTTACATTTTATTCTAAAGATTTTCTTGATTTTCCAGAAATTTTTTTTGAATTTTAATCATAAGTTTGAAGAAATATTTCACAAATATTTTTTGTCGAAAAAACAGAAGCTTAAATGAAGAATTAAATTAAAATGTATTTATTATTCTTTACAATAAAAAATAAATGTACTTGAACATTGATTTAAATTGTCAGGAAAGAAGAGAAATTAAGTTAAATGGTAAAAAGGAATATGTGTTTAAAAATCCTAAAATCATTTTTAAGGTTGTATTTTTTTCTCTAAAATTGTCTTTCTGAAAGTAATAAGAAGCTAAGTAAAGAAATAAATTAATTTATTTAAACAAGTGAAGACCAAGTATTTAAATTATTTTCTTGGATTTTCAAATTCTATTTGAGTTTTGTCTCTCTTAGAATTAAAAATGTCGAGCAAAGCGAGACCAGCTTGCTAGTAAATAAATACAATTTAAAAAATAAAGGCAGCTCACTGGTAAGTGCTGCTATTTGAGCTATTTTTAGAACAGGCCAGCGGGCTACTCATCTGGTCCTTACGGGCTACCTGGTGCCCACGGGCACCGCGTTGGTGACCCCTGGTGTAGAGTGTTCTGGGCTTCAGTACAGTGTTGATCTCCTGAAGACATGATTTTATTTCACAATTCCTTGAGAGAAAAAAAGGCCTGGTTAGGCGTGTGTATAGCAATATGTGTGCGGTATATTGTGACATGTGTGCCTTCCTTGGGTGAAGCCAGGTTTACAGCTATGTTGTGAAATGTTGTTTTTATGCAGTTTGTTACTTATGTATGTTATGTTGCAGCTCTTTAAAATAGTTTTGTCAATTTGTTCTGGCCTGAAATAAATTGGTCCTTTGAAACATATTTTTGTCTTTGTGTGTTGAATGAAGACTACATTGCTTAGTAGAGTTCAGTGATGCAAATTCATGCCAAGTTGATCAACAGATTGCATTATTCTCCAGTGCAATAAGAGTACTGAAATGAAGGCTAAAAGGGCATTAATTGGAGCCTTAAAAAATAAAGAAAGAAGTGTCTAAATAGTTACTTATCACAGTAACGCATTACTGTTCGGTGTAAGTAACTGAGTTAGTAACTCAGTTATTTTTGACATAAATAAACCAGAAGTTACTGGTTTTCAGTAGCTAACCCAACACTGCACATGACTGTCATAAAAGTAAAATTTTATGAGAGCGGACAAATACAGTTGTGATCAAAATTATTCAACCCCCCACACAATTTTGGTGTTTTAGCAAGTTGGACATTTATTCTGTATTTTGTTCATAGTCATATCAAATAAAGATGCATTAAATAGACAAATGCAACTTGAATTACAACATTATATTTTGTAACATACCAAACAGTGTCATTTCTCTTACTATCTCATTGACAAAATTATTCAACCCCTTAAAGATCATAACTCTTAAGAACAGAATTTGAATAAGGTCTTTTCAATCAGGTATCGAAAACACCTGTGGATGTGATTAGAACCATAATGAGCAACAATTAAACTGATTGAAAAAGACTCTGACGCTCAGTTTCTTGTAGATGGTCAATGGTGTATTTGCAACATGGTGAAGTCCAGGGAGTGGTCAAAGAAGACAAGAGAGGAGGTAATGTCTCTTCATAAGAAAGGATATGGATATAAGAAAATAACAAAGACATTACACGTTCCAAGAGACACAGTTGGGAGCATAATTTGCAAGTTTAAAGCTAAAGGCACAGTGGAAACACTACCTGGGCGTAGTAGAAAGATGATGCTGTGTGCGTACAGTGGTGAAAAACCCTCGGGTAACAGCTGAGGAACTACAACAGGGCATTGCAGAGGGGGCAACGCAGGTTTTGTCCCAGACAATAAGGCGCGCAGTACGAGATGAAGGCCTCCATGCCAAAACTCCCAGGCGCACCCCACTTCTGACTACCAGGCACAAGGAAAATAGACTCCAGTATGCCAAAAATCATCTGGACAAACCCCAAAGGTTTTGTGAAACTGTTCTATGGAGTGATGAGACAAAACTGGAACTCTTTGGGCCTATGAATGAACGTTATGGCTGGAGGAGAAAAAATGAAGCGTACAAAGAGAAGAACACCTTGCCTACTGTTAAGTATGGTGGGGGGTCAATCATGCTCTGGGGCTGTTTCTCTGCCTCAGGTACCGGGAATCTCCAGCGCGTTCAAGACATTATGAATTCTGTTTCCTAGCAGGATATATTAGCTGCAAATGTCATGAAGTCAGTGACGAAGCTGAGGCTTGGGAGACGTTGGACCTTCCAACAGGACAACAATCCCAAGCATACCTCCAAATCAACATCAGAGTGGTTGCAGAAGAAGGGCTGGAAGACTCTGGAGTGGCCTTCACAGTCGCCAGACCTAAATCCGATAGAAAACCTGTGGTGGGACTTGAAGAAGGCAGTTGCAGCACGCAAGCCCAAGAATATGAATGAACTGGAGGCCTTTGCCCAAGAGGAATGGGCTAAAATACCTGTAGATGGTTGCAAGAAGCTTGTGTCACGTTTGAAGGATGTACTTACTGCCAAAGGGTGTTCTACTAAGTACTAAAGATACATGTAACTAGGGGGTTGAATCATTTTGTCAATGAGATATTAAGACAAATCTCCTTTTTTGGTATTTTGTAAAATACAGTGTTACATTTTAAGTTGCATTTGTCTATTTGACACATCTAATTTGATATGACTATAAACAAAATACGGAATAAATGTCCAACTTGCTAAAACACCAAAATTGTGGGGGGTTGAATAATTTTGATCACAGCTGTATGTCTACGTTTTTACCGAAACACATGACGCTGGGATAAAAGACTTGGCCGGGAATACATTTTGTTCACAGGAAAAAGACGCGTTTTCTCACTCTCCACCTTCTAGGAAATTAAATTGTCACCTTCGACTTACATTAAAAATCATCGCAGCGCTCGCCTCCTTCCGATGCTCATCCAGCCAAAACCAAACATTGAACGGAAAACCTTGTTAGCCGAGAATAAAGCAGACGAGCGCATGAACGAAATGAGACATCAAACATCGTGCTATGTGAAAATATGGCTGAGGTACCAGAAGAAGTAATCTCGTAGCATTTATCTAAAAAATGCGAATGGGAGAAGTGGTGTGCCAATTTAATGGGCCCATAGAGGGGTGTTTTCCTGAATACCGTCGCCATGGTACCACCAATTGTTCCAAAAACGAAGTACACATGCAGGCGCAATCGAGACCTTTCCAATAAGTTAGCTGGTTTGTCCAATATTAAACGTAGTAGAATAAGATACATGAAGAATTAAAGCTGCAAGCAGCGTAGGTCGGGTCCGCCTTCGGCCGCTGCCAAGCCCTGGTCTAAGTCAGACCTAGATAAAGGTCTTTGTTTCATGTCCGTACGACATTCCTAACAGAAGTTACAAGCAGTTTTGTCAGGGTTTTTTCCTAGGGGGCGCTGGAGCGCAATTTTGACTTTTGGGGTTTGTTTTTTTATTAGATGGCAATTTTCGCCAGTCCTGATGTGTGTGTAAAATTTGGTGAGTTTTGAAGCATGTTAAGGGGGTCAAATTACAGATCGGCGTTTCTGGGTGTTGTTGATAAATGGCTTTCGCTTTGCATAGTAGAGCTTTAACTTGCACTTTGAAGCATTTTAAAGGGGTCAAATTACAGCTCAAAGAGGCAAAAATGACATTTTTTAGGAAACTTTGCGCAGGGGTTCTTTGAAGGCGCGTAAAATCAAAACCTGAGAACTTATCAAAACTCTGTTCTATACTTTTAATCAGAAGGGTTCAATCTCTCTCCTGTCCAAGTTTGAAGCCGAAACGACAAACTCGCTCAGAGGACATAACTTTTGAAAAAAGGTGAGGGGGGTTTACAAAACATTTATTTTGAAGGGGTAATTTTTAACTTCCGGTTGATTTTTGCAAAAGGTTGTCAATGATCTAAATGTAGGTCTAAGTGAGACCTACATAGAAGTTTTTGTTTCATGTCTTTCCGGCATTCCTACCGGAAGTTACAAGCAGTTTTGTCTGAAGAATAAACAGTCCAAGCAATAATAAGATGCAGCAGGCCCATAATAAAACTGATCGTATTATCCCTGAAGGTATTATTAGGTGTGTTACCTAGTACTGGACACCTTACCTTAGTGCTTGCCCGTGCAGACGCAGAACCCACAGATCCGACGACTCCACGTGGTTGTTTGGGAGGTTCGGTCCGTTAAAGGGTATCCCAGATAAGACCCTGCAGATTCCCTGAGGATCCTTTGGGGGTTCAACAGAGGAATTATGGATGTGGTCTTGCCTCTTTAGTCACCCGTGCAGAGAAGCAGGTGATGCTCTTTGCTATCGGCCATATGGTCTCTGGAAGACTGCTGAGAAAGTTGTGTCACCGTTTGGCAAGTTGTCAAGTTTCCGTTTGTGTTGTGTAGGGCCAGAAGCACTAAAGTTAAAGTACCAACGATTGTCACACATGTACAGGTGTGGCGAAATTATTCTCTGGGAGGTGAGGGGAGCAGTGAGCAGCAGCGGTGGCCGCGCCCGGGAATCATTTTTGGTGATTTAACCCCTAATTCCAACCCTTGATGCTGAGTGCCAAGCAGGGAGGTAATGGGTCCCATTTTTTATAGTCTTTGGTATGACTCGGCCGGGGTTTGAACTCACTACCTACCAATCTCAGGGCAGACACTCTAACCCAGGGGTAGGGAACCTATGGCTCGCGAGCCAGATGTGGCTCCTTTGATGACTGCACCTGGCTCTTAGATAAATCTTAGCTGACATTGCTTAACACAATAAGTAATGACTACTTCAACATGTAATTAAAGTTTTAAAATTAACGTTCAAAATATAAAACATGCTCATGCATTTGAATCCATCAATCCTTTTTCTACCCCACTAGTTCAAGAAGTTGCATTAAGTGAAAGAAGTGATTTACTTATTATTAGCTAGTTTAGGGCTTGCCCTCCTGGGGGTTCTTCAGACCACCAAGCACCGACATGAGAGCCTGTTTTAGGGTTACTATATTTTTTTATTTTTCAATAAGTCTCCCAATTACTTTCCAGCAATTATCTTTTTCTCTTTCGTTCTCGCTCGTACTCTGGCTCCAGCTCCAACCCTGTCTCTCCTGCTGGCTGCTGCTTATAACAGAGCAACAGGTGATTAGATAACAAGGCCCTGGTGGACCTTCTACGCACCTGTCGCTGATTTCGAGGCCGGTCCTGGCACACCCCGCCTCGCTGCAGGCCCGCAGGCCACGCTCCCTCCATAGTTAGCTTCAGAATAACAATGTTATTTCAAAGAATAAGAGACCTACTCTACAAATGGTGGTCTGACTTAAAAATGCACACGTTTAGTTGTGTTCAGTGTTGAAAAACATATTATATGGCTCTTACAGAAATACTTTTTAAAATATTTGGATTCTTGGCTCTCTCAGCCAAAATGGTTCCCGACCCCTGCTCTAACCACTAGGCCAGTGGTTCTCAAATGGGGGTACGCGTACCCCTGGGGGTACTTGAAGGTATGCCAAGGGGTACGTGAGATTTTAAAAAATATTCTAAAAATAGCAACAATTCATAAATCCTTCATACATTTATTAAATAATACTCCAACAAAATATGAATGTAAGTTCATAAACTGTGAAAAGAAATGCAACAATGCAATATTCAGTGTTGACAGCTAGATTTTTTGTGGATATGTTCCATAAATATTGATGTTAAAGATTTCTTTTTTTGTGAAGAAATGTTTAAAATTAAGTTCATGAATCCAGATAGATATCTATTACAATCCCCAAAGAGGGCACTTTAAGTTAATAATTACTTCTATGTGTAGAAATCTTTGAAGTTTCCTAAGAAAAACAATTTTTGCCTCTTTGAGCTGTAATTTGACCACCTAAAATGCTTCAAAACTCACCAAACTGGACACTTTGCGAAAATTGCAATCTAATAAAAAAATCAAACCCCAAAACTCAAAATTGCGCTCTAGCGACCCCTAGGAATAAAACACAGACTAAACTGCTCCTAGGAAGAAAACACAGACAAAACTGCTTGTAACTTCCGATAGGAATGTCGGAGAGACATTAAACAAAAACCTCTATGTAGGTCTCACTTAGACCTATATTTTTATAATCAAGATCCTTCAGCAAAAATCAAGAGGAAGTTGGCGAAAACCCCTTCAAAACAAAATTTTCCTTAACGCTTATCGCGGGGGCAGCTGCCAAAGTCGGTCCCGTCCATCGCTGCTTGCAGCTTTAATTTATAATTGAATCATTTATTTTTCAAGAAGTTTTTAGTTATTTCTATATCTTTTTTTCCAAATAGTTCAAGAAAGACCACTACAAATGAGCAATATTTTGCACTGTTATACAATTTAATAAATCAGAAACTGATGACACAGTGCTGTATTTTACTTCTTTATCTCTTGTTTTCAACCAAAAATGCTTTGTCCTGATTAGGGGGTACTTGAATAAAAAAAAACTTCACAGGGGGTACATCACTGAAAAAAGGTTGAGAACCACTGCACTTGGCCACTGAGTAGGTAAAATACTAAAGGTAAATCCGCCAGTAAGAAAAGACGGCTTCGTAAAAGTTCAAATCGATTTTGTGGTTAAAATTAAATAAATCAAACCAGGAATGTGTAACAAACTATGCTATTATGCAAAAGGGTTCATTCCTTCCAAATCGCAGCAAACTGAGCATTTACTCAACACTTTGATGTGTACTCTACACTATTTATAAATTCACACACAGCGCCATCATTTGGGAACTAGGTGACAGAATTAAGATAACAATGTAATACGTCGATTTGTAAACATCTGAAACTTAATGCAAAAATCATATTAATCTCATTATGTGAACTCGGGGTATCAACAAAAAAAATAAAAAAATAGATTGAATGAATCCCGATTCTTACTTGTAACGATTCTTAATTGATACAA
Organism: Nerophis ophidion; assembly: GCF_033978795.1. Taxonomy (NCBI): domain Eukaryota; kingdom Metazoa; phylum Chordata; class Actinopteri; order Syngnathiformes; family Syngnathidae; genus Nerophis; species Nerophis ophidion. The sequence continues at coordinate 21,173,130 of NC_084627.1, forward strand.
AATAAATGAATTTTTTTTTTTTAATCATTCTGTCAGAATAATTGTATTTAAGTTATCACAAAACTTTGTGTTACATTGAGTTCAGCTCGCCCTGCGAGAAGACAAAAGCTGTCTTTGATCCTACCAATCAAAAGGCTTGTAAAACTCCCCTGTGTACAATGTGAAGCGACATAAAGGTGTTGGGTTTCTTTTTACTAATGTAATCCACAAGAAGATTTGAACTTGATCCGAGATCTACAAAGCGGAGTGGAAGCAGGACCTGACGCAAGCTCCAGGCACCTTTTCTTTAAACTGTTTTATAACCAAAGGCGATGGCTGTTTACGACCCCCCTCCCTTAGAAACAGCTGTTGCCATGTAATCAGGGAAAGTCCAAATAAAGGAGGCGTACAATCTTTCGTCAGAGCGTGGGACGACACTTTCTACGTGTTTCTCCTCAATTAAGCTAGTTTGAATTCTGTCTCTGTTTAATTCCTTGCTTCTTGTCTTGTTTAATATCTGTCATCAGTGTTTGAACCTGACACAGTCCTGTCCAGCCACTAAGGCAAATATCTGCTGTACAGATTTACTTAATAGCTGCAAAAGGTCGACAAACATCATATTGAACCCTTTGGGTTAGGAATGGGATGGCACTTCAAGTTTGTACATTAGTCAAAGGAGGTGGCCAAATACTTTTGGCAATATAGTGTATATCGATTTAGCAATCATTTGTGGTATTAGCCAATTGAAAATGTCCTGTCTGCTTTGAATGGGCAAACATTGTGACATCTGGTGGGCAAATATATAAACTGAAAAATGGAACCCATAAGTCCACATTTAAATTTAAACTAAATGACGTTAATGTTGATATATATGTGTCAAACATATATTAACGTTGTTGCCCTAGGGGAAACTGGATAACACATGGCACACTGACACATCTTAAGCTATTGTTACTATAACAATCTACAAGGTAAATATAGGTTGCTTCTCTTCCCCTCCATTTTTCGGTATTCATTTTTTTTATCTCTAGTTATCATTACGTATATGTATTGTTGCATTTGAACAACTGGATTGTTAATAATAGAGGTAAAATATTGGTATTGTTCATGATCAATATCGCTATCTCTATCGGTATTTGTAATGCTCCATTTGTAGTGTTTGTTTCGCTAACTGCTTCTTTGCTATCACTCTTACCATCATATTTGTACATATCCTATTTGCTGATGTTGTTCTATTGTTGTTGTGTTTGCTGTTGTTGTTTTTATCTCTCTGTCTAATCCCCTTTTTGTCCCCACAATTTCCCCCGCTGTCTTCCTTTTTTTCCCCCTCTTTCTATCCGCTCCTGCTCCGGCCCGGCTGCACCAAATGATAATATAAATACATTCAATAAAGTCAAATACAAATAAGGCAACAAGAGAAGTATCCGACACTTCTACTTCTCGAGTACTGCAACACACTTCTTGTCAGGATACCCAGCAGGAACTTTCAGAAGCTGCAATACATACAGAATAGTGCTGCTAAGATTCTGATGAGAGTGCGGAAATACCACCATATCACACCAACTCTCGAATCCCTTCACTGGCTTCCTGTTCCACTCATGAGTGAATGCAAAGTATCCCTAATAACCCACCAGTGTCTCCATGGAGTTGCCCCCCTCACCCCCAAATCCTCCACACCACACCTCCGCTCCAAACAGGCTAACCTCCTCCAACCTCCGAGGACAAAGCTACGAACTATGGGAGACCGGGCTTTTTGCTCCGCTGCTCCCAGTCTGTGGAACGATCTCCCTGATCACCTGAGGGCACCACAGACTGTGGATGCTTTTAAAAAAAGGCTTAAAAACCCTTCTTTTTAAAAAGCCTTTTTATAGATATGTGCATACTAGTGCTAGCTATTAGGTTGTTCTAGTTTTTATTTTTATTATTAGTGCTTTTTACAAATAAAATCTATTATTATTATTAGTACTTCTCTTTTGTAAAGTAAATCTGAACAGCCCATATGGGCATCTATATTAACTATATGATTTGCCAGAGAAGCTGGACAGGACAACAAAATAAAAAAAATAATGTAATTATTTTAAAGGTTTTCTTTTTTTTTGTGTCGTTTAAAAATGACATGTGGCAAATTCAACCTACCGTATTTTCTTGAATCGCCGCAGGGCATTTAATATGCGCCTGCCTTGAATTACTGCCGGGTCAAACTCGCTTCCCAAAATAATTAGCGCATGCTTGGTATTACCGCCTGGTCAAACTCGTGACGTCACGAGTGACACTTCCCCTGTCATCATTTTCAAAATGGAGGAGGCTGATTTCAATACCGGTAATTTGAAATCGGATAAAGGGAAGAAGATTAAGACCTATTCAGTAGGATTTGAGGTCCAAGCTTACATCACACTTTTTACTGCATACCTTTGGTAAGAGTGAGAAGAGGTTTTAAAATAATTGGCGCATGCTTACTTTTACCGCACGCCTTTGGTAAGCGCAGGAGTGAGAAGAGGATTTAAATTAATTAGCGCCCCGGCGGCAATTCAAGGACATACGGTATATTCATTCAACAAAACCAGCATGGCTTGCAAAGGTGAAAACAAGGTAATGATGGCACAAAGTTCTTTAAAGGGATGAGGTCTGGCATTGCTTTAATAACAGGACGACATCGGGTCTTGTCCTCGAAGTAACCAATGTGCTGAAAACACGACATCAACACCCAATGTAAAAAAACAAACCCAGCTTGGACTGCAACTAGACCCCAGGGGCACACCTTCAACACTTTTCCCCTAGGGCTGGCCTCCTGTCCGTCCAAAAGAGGATGACACAGATTCGTTTAAATGACAATATGTCGTTTATTTTCTATATCTTAAAGGTTTATTATTTACAAACAGAAATAAAAGCCAAAAAATAAAGAAATGTTTTTGACAAACACTGTTTGTCTGCATATTATTGTAAGAAAGTTTTACATGAATCTTTCTTTTTTTTACTTCCAAGCAAAAATGAGCGTATTGATGATCAACGAAAACGCGCCTCTCCCCTTCATCATCAGTAAACATATGAAAGCAAAAAAATAAAAACAAAATGTGGCTCTCGTCCTTTTGCGGGCATCGGATTCTTTTTGCATCAACCAACATGGACGACTAAAGAAACAGATGTCAGACATAAAATATATGTGCTGGTTTGTCGAAAGTGCTGCTAATGTGTGAGCTGACTATTCATTAATTAATGCCCGTCTGGTTTGTTAGCTGTGATCGGTCGAGAGAGGGAAAGAAACCAACAAAAAAAAGCACGTAGTTGGGAAGCACTCCCTTTCAAAGGCAAGTATCAAAAAGAAGAAGAAAGAAAACCAGCACAGAGCTGCCTTCAGCGTGCACTATAGTGCCTACTCACTATGGCAGATTTACCATTAAGCGCTCCTTGTTGCTCCCTTTTTTACTAGAACACATCCGCTTATAACGTCCTACTCAGAAAGTGCAATTGAAAAAACACACACTCAAAAAAACGAAAAAAAAAAAAATGACTTTGCTTTGGCCAGTTTTTTGTAACACGTGGACCCGAACATGAGTGTCAAGCTACCAAGTAGAAAGGGTGGCCCGGATTTGTGCAGCAGGGACGGGATTCATACGGCCGCCTTTGTTGCGGTTTACCTGACACGTGAAAAATGACAAATTAGAGTCTTAAAATTTGGCAATTCTTATGTAGAGTGGTGCTTTCCATCATTTTCAGCAGACTGCATTACAACATGATTAAAGTTCAAATTTAAAGTACCACTGATAGACACACACACTCGGTGTGTGAAATTACCCTCTGCATTTGACCCATCCCCTTGTGCCAACCCCTGAGAGGCGAGGGGAGCAGTGAGCAGCAGAGGTGGCCGCGCTCGGGAATCATTTTGGTGATTTAGCCCCCCCCAATTCCAACCCTTGATGCTGAGTGCCAAGCAGGGAGGTAATGGGTCTCGTTTTTATAGTCTTTGGTATGACTCGTGGCCGGGATTTGAACTCACAATCGACCTATCTCAGGGCGGCCACGAATTACCATGAATTGACTAACGTGGACCCCGACTTAAACAAGTTGAAAAACTTATTCGGGTTTTACCATTTAGTGGTCAATTGTACGGAATATGTACTGAACAGTGCAATCTACTAATAAAAGTATCAATCAATCAATCAAAAACCACTGAGCACCCCGCCCCTCTTCCTCTCACGCGAGATTCACCCAGGAACACGGCCATATCAATCCCTTCCCGACTGCACCAGGTTTCATCCGGCGTGATATTAACTGCTTTTTTTTTTAAGATTGCACTTCATCCCCTTCCTCGAAATAGACAACAACATAAATCCACTTTACAGAACATGAGCTCGTCGGGGAGAAACTAAACAGGTGAGACATTTGGCCACCGTCGCAAACATGCCGTCTTAAAAAAAAGAAAAGAAAAAGACAACAACAACAAAGACCCCTGCCCGCCCCACAGACATAAAACAGGATGGGGTGACCGGAAGGGTGGAACATGGCTATAGTTTAGGCACAAATACTTAAGAATGTCCATCTGAAAGGTTGATGTTCACGCACAGACGACAGACAGAATCTAACATTAATATCAACAATGTTTTTTTTTCTTGTTTTTTTTTTCCTTCCCCCCCAAAAAAGTATTTGCTGTGACAGTGCATGCTTTCATTGTGGTCGGACTGTATCGGTACACTTTCCACACAATCTGTTAGACAGACTGTCTTTCCCCGGCTGGGCTCAAGACGCGCTCAACTGGACCCAAGCCTTCATGTTGACGAGCCCCTATCCACAGAATCTTAATTGAAAATCCTTCTGTTGTTTGCTGGCGTGTCTGTCAGGGTCAGTTTAGGGTATCGAAGCCCAGAGGGAAGGACGATTCATACCGGACATGAAAACCTTAATGCAAAAAAGCAGCACGCTGAAGCCTTTGATATTTGCTTTTTGGTAAATCTTCCAGTGCTCAATCGATCCGTATGAATTAAGTTTGACGTTTTACGTTCCGTCGCTTTCCCGCTTAAGTCCTATAGGTTTTGTACGCGAGCGAATGCTGATGTTAAAATACAAACAAAAAAAAAGAAGCTAAAAGTCGAAAACAAACATGAAAGAAAATGCTAATAAAATTTAAAGTCGAAACAAACTAAGACAAAATAAGAAAACATTGACGATTGTTGACTAAAAACAATGCTAACAGTCGAAAACAAACAAAACTGTGGATGGTTGTACACGCAGAATGATAAAAAAAATAAATAAATAAATAACCCCCAAAGAATCAAACGCAAAATCGGAACGCTAATGCTAAGAAAATGACAAGAGTCGAAAACAAACCCTGAGGAAGAAAATGTGGACTGTTGTAGACTCATAATGCTAAAACAATGCTACCAGGCGAAAAAAAGATCATGAAGTAGGAAAATGTAGATCGATAACGCTAAAAACAAGGCTATCAATCAAAAACATCTCTGGAAAAGAAAACCTGGACGGTTGTAGACTAAAACTAAAACAATGCAAACGGTTGAAAACAATCCTTGGCGAAGAAGGAATCTTTAATGGCTATTAAAGAAAATACTAACCGTCGAAAACAAACCTTAAAGAAAAACTGAACGTGGACAGCTGTAGATTTGTAATGCAAATAAAATCTTACGTCGAAACAAACTAAGACAAAATAACAAAAAATTTACGATTGTTGACTAAAAAAAATGCTAACAGTCGAAAACAAACCATGATGAAGAAAAAATTGTGGATGGCTGTATACGCAGAATTGAAAAAATATAAATAAATAACTCCCGAAGAATCAAACGCAGACTCGGAACGCTAATGCTAGAAAATGACAACAGTCGAAAACAAACCCTGAGGAAGAAAACGTGGACTGTTGTTGACTCATAATGCTAACGCTAAAAAAATTGCTAGCAGTCCAAAATAAACAATGAAGAAAAAACATGGATGGCTGTAGACTCGGAGTGCTTATGTTAAAAAAAAAAAAAATCATCGAAAACAAACTTTAAAGAAAAACTGAACGTGGACAGTTGTAGATTTGTAATAATAAAAAAATCATAAAAGTCGAAATAACAAAACATTGACGATTGTTGACTAAAAACAATGCTCACAGTCGAAAACAAACGATGAAGAAAAAATTTTGGGTGGCTATATATTCAGAATAGTAAAAAAAAATGTTAAAGTCTAAAACAGACCCCAGAAGAATCAAACACAGACACGGAATGCTAATGCTGAGAAAATGACAATAGTCAAAAACAAACCCTGAAGAAGAAAACGTGGACTGTTGCAGACTCATAATGCTAATGCTAAAAAAAATTTGAGCAGTTAAAAACAAATCAGGAAGAAGAAAACTTGGATAGCTGTAGATTCGTAAAGTTTAAAACAAGGCTATCAATCAAAAACATCTCTGAAAAAGAAAACGTGGACGATTGTAGACTAAAGCTAAAACAATGCAAACGATTGAAAACAAACCTTGGTGAAGATGGAATCATGGACGGTATACTCAGAATGCTAATGCTAAAATATTTTTTACAGTTGAAAAAAAACCCAAAGGAAAAAAAACAGACTCGTAATGCTAATGATAAAAAAAAAATGAGCAACAGTCGAAAACAAAGTCTGTCGAAGAAAACATGGACTGTTGTAGACTCATATTGCTAATAATAAGAACAATGTACGCAGTCAAAAATAAGCTTTGAAGAAGGAAACACAGATGGCGGTAAACTCGTAATGTTAAAAACACTTACAGTCAAAAACATCTCTGAAAAAGAAAATGTGGATGGTTGTAGACTCTGAATGCTAATGCTAAAAACCGTCAGTCCAAAACAAACCATGAACAAGATGACAATGTGAATTGCTGTAGACTTGGGATGCTAATGCTTTAACAATGCTAACAGCACTGAAGAAAAGGTGGATGGCTGTAAACTCATAATAGTATTTGCCATGTAACAGTCAAAAACAAACCATTAGGAAGAAGACATTTTGGATGGCTGTATAACACGCAATGCTAATGCTAAGAAATAAAGCTAGAAGGCAAAAACTAACCATGACGGAAAAAAGGTGGACAACTATTTACTCAGAATGCTAATGCTAAAAATAATTCTAGCAGTCCAAAACAAACCCTAACCGGAAAAAAACGTAAATGGTGGTAGAGGTTGTAATGTTAATGCTGAAAATAATGCTAACAGTAGAAAAAAGAAACATGAAGAAACAAAAAATGTGCATGGCTGTACACTAGTAATGTTAAATGGTGGCAGTGGTTGTGATGCTAAATACAATGCTAAGTGTCGCGAAAACAAACCAAGAAGGAAAAATGGATGATTATAGACTCCAACGCTAAAAATTTTGCTAACAGTCGAAAACAAACCAATGAAGAAACAAAAAATATGCATGGCTGTACACTAGTAATGCTAAATGGTGGTAGAGGTTGTCATGCTAATGCTAAAAATAATGCTAGCAGTTGAAAAGAAACCCTAAACCGAAGAAAACATAAATGGTGGCAGAGGTTGTAATGTTAATGCTAAAAACATTACTAACAGTTGAAAAAAAAAACATGAAGAAACAAAAAATATGCATGGCTGTACTCTAGTATTGCTAAATGGTGGTAGAAGTTGTCATGCTAATATTAAAAATAATGCTAAAAGTTGCGAAAACAAACCAAGAAGAAAAATTGGATGATTGTAGACTCAAACGCTAAAAATATTGCTAACAGTCGAAAACAAAAACAATGAAGAAGAAAATGTGGACGGTAGTAGACTGAATGTTAATGCAAAAAAAACAATGCTAACAGGCAAAACAAAACCTTGAAGAAAAGAAAAATGTTGATTATTGACTCAGACTGTTAGTGCTAAAAACAAAACTAGCTGACAAATTCACAAACCACAAATAAGAAAAAAAAGATGGACAGTATGCTAAAAATTATGCTAGCAGTCGAAAACAAACCCTAACCTGAAGAAAACGTAAATGGTGGTAGAGGTTGTAATGTTAATGCTAAAAATAATGCTAACAGTTAAAAAAAACAAAACATGAAGAAAAAAAATATTCATGGCTGTACACCAGTAATGCTAAATGGTGGTAGACGTTGTGATGCTAATGCTAAAAATAATCCTAGCAGTAAAAAACAAACCCTAACACGAAGAAAACGTAAATGGTGGTAGAGGTTGTAATGTTAAAGCTAAAAATAATGCTAACAGTTGAAGAAGAAAAAAATATCTGCATGGCTGTACTCTAGTATTGCTAAATGGTGGTAGAAGTTGTCATGCTAATATAAAAAATAATGCTAAAAATTGCGAAAACAAACGAAGAAGAAAAATTGGATGATTGTAGACCAGAACGCTAAAAATATTGCTAACAGTCGAAAACAAAAACAATGAGGAGAAAATTGATTATTGAGTCAAAATGCTAATGCTAAAAACTATACTAGGTGACAAACTAACAAACCACAAATAAGAAAAAAAGATGGACAGTATGCTAAAAAATAATGCTAGCAGTCGAAAACAAACCCTAACCTGAAGAAAACGTAAATGGTGGTAGAGGTTGTAATGTTAATGCTAAAAATAATGCTAACAGTTGAAAAAAACAAAACATGAAGAAACAAAAAATATGCATGGCTCTACACTAGTAATGCTAAATGGTGGTAGACGTTGTGATGCTAATGCTAAAAATAATGCTAGCGGTCGAAAACAAACCCTAACCCGAAGAAAACGTAAATTGTGGTAGAGGTTGTACTGTTAAAGCTATAAATAATGCTAACACTGGAAAAAAAAATATGCATGGCTGTACACTAGTAATGCTAAATGGTGGTAGAATTTGTCATGCTAATACTAAAAATAATGCTACAAGTCACGAAAACAAACCAAGAAGAAAAATTGGATGATTGTAGACTCCAACCCTAAAAATATTGCTAACAGTCGAAAACAAAAGCAAAGAAGAAAATGTGAACGGTATTAGACTGCAAAAAAACACCAATGCTAACAGGCAAAAAACAAACCTCGAAGAGAAGAAAAATTTTGATAATAGACTCAAAAGGCTAATTCTAAAAACAATACCAGCTGACAAACTAACAAACCACAAAAAAGAAAAAAAGATGGACAGTTTGCTAAAAATAATGCTAGCAGTCGAAAACAAACCCTAACCTGAAGAAAACGTAAATGGTGGTAGAGGTTGTATAGTTAACGCAAAAAACAATGCTAACAGTTAAAAAAACCAAAACATGAAGAAACAAAAAATATGCATGGCTGTACACTAGTAATGCTAAATGGTGGTAGACGTTGCGAGGCTAATGCTAAAAATAATGCTAGCAGTCGAAAACAAACCCTAACCCGAAGAAAACGTAAATGGTGGTAGAGGTTTTACCGTTAAAGCTATAAATAATGCTAACACTTGAAAAAAAAATATGCATGGCTGTACACTAGTAATGCTAAATGGTGGTAAAAGTTGTCATGCTAATACTAAAAATAATGCTAAAAGTCACGAAAATAAACCAAGCAGAAAAATTGGATGATTGTAGACTCCAACCCTAACAGTCGAAAACAAAAACGGAGAAGAACATGTGAACGGTATTAGACTGCAAAAAACACCAATGCTAATAGGCAAAAACAAACCTCGAAGAGAAGAAAGATTTTGATAATTGACTCAAAATGCTAATGCTAAAAACAATACCAGCTGACAAACTAACAAACCACAAAAAAGAAAAAAAAATGATGTAGTATGTAGAACCAGTATGTAGAAGTCGAAGATAAAAAATGTTGATGGCTGTTGAATCGGAATGCTAATGCTAAAAACAATTCTGCTGTAGCTCTCGAAAACAAACCAACTGACGGGGGAAAAAAAGCCTAAAAATCGGGTAAACCAGCGTAACGTTAACGTAAAAAAAATCTCGTTTTTCGCATGTACATTGCAAGACGAAACCAAACGTCCTGATTCAAAAGAAAATGATCCAACTGGAAATCAAACTTAATTCACCGGACGATGTTTTCTGTGCGAAAACCTACTTTGGAGGACATTTCATTCAGTGCCGCTGTCACCGTGCTGCCATTCAATTTCTGCATTAAGGCTCCTTAGTCCGTATTTGCAGGTGATAGCCAAGTTCCCGACAGACGTTAAGAAGTAAGACGTTGTTATGATAGAGAATGCACCACACAGTATCTGTCAATACTAGCTCTACAAAACTATTTACAGCACACGTATAGTTAATCTTTATGTCACAGTCTATTGCATAATGGTGATAATCTTTAGTTTATAAATATTATAAATATACACAGAGTTTCTTCTTTTCTTTGTTTCATCTTCGGAACATTACATTTCAACCATTCCAAAATGAGGAATAGAAAAACAAGCGTCCATTTGTCTTCCCCTCAAACGTGAAGAAAGAAAGCAGCATTTGCTAGTATTTGTTCCCTTTTTTTTTGTTGTTGTCCGGAGCCGTAACACTGTTGAGGTTTTACAACACCTTTTTGTGTTGTGTTGATGTTTCCGTTCAGAAAGTCGTGACTCCTTTCTTGTGAATGTGTGCTTTTTTTTTTTTTTTGTATTTTCCTTTTCCAAGTGTTACTTTGCATGTTTGATTCCACAGTGGCGCCTAAAGCTGCTTCTCCTCTTCTTCGGTGGTGGGAAACCAAACAAAAAAAAAATAAAATAAAAAATGTCACAATCCATAATGCATTCCAGCTTTTAAAAAAAAACATAAATATATAAATAAAAAAATTCATAAGTTGTATATAATTTCATTAGATTTCTCAGAAAGGAAGACTCGTGTGTATACTACAGTTTTGAAATTGCCATTGCGAAATATATTAGTTGCATTCTCCCGCTCCCCATTCGCACCGTATATACACACACAGGCCATATATGTGTATATATTATGGATATGGCATAAAAGAAAAGATTATCTGTATAATATACATTCTTAAGGAGGGAGACAATGTGTCTAAAATATCATACAAGGGCTCGTATGTACACCGCTTCAATGAGGTTATCTTTAGAAGTAGCTTGGAGCTCCTCCCTGGTTAAAAAAACGCAAAAAAAAAAAAAATCATAAATTTGATGCAAAGCGCATTTTGTCTTGCTCAGTCTCCGTACTGCTCAGGACAGAATCTCTCCTAGAGCCAGGCGATTCCCTGGGCTGGCTCGCCGCCGCCGCCGCCGCCGTGGAGGAGCGCACGGGCGGCAGGGCCCCCGAGGACATCTGGCGGAACAAATTGACCCGCTGGGGCATTGTGGTGCGGACGGCGCTCTGGAGACTCATCCCCGGGATGGCAGCCGCTGTCGGCGGCACCATGGAGGCCAGCGAGTCGCCGGAGGCTTGGTGCGCCCGCGGCACCAGCGACGTGTCGTGCGGCAGAGACGGCTGAGAGGCCGACAGGTGTCGCACGTCTCGACTCAGGCTGCCCGACTGAAGAGCCTGCGTGCTCTTGTGGAGGTCTCCTCGCTGAGGCGAAGGGACCTGCTGCGTCCCGGCGGAGGACGCGGAGGCGGACGCGGGCGGCTGCTGGCTCGGTAGATTCGGCTGGGCCATGGGCGCCTGGATCAGCGACAGCTGCGATGCGGTGGGGGAAGCGTACTGGAAGCTCCGGCTCGCCAGTGGCGTCTGGACCGGCGGGCTGCACATGGCGGCCGTGAAGGAGCACGGCGACATGATGGCGCCCTGTGGCTGGAGCGGGTTGGCGGAGGAGGAATTTAAGTTGCCGTGGGAGACGCTGGGGACGGGGTAGATGGCCGCTGCGGCGGCGGCCGGCAGCATGCGGGCGGCGGAAGCGTTGGCAATGGCTGAAGCACTGTAGGTCAGAGGTACCGAGGACTGCTGGAACTGGTTCATCCCGAAGGCGTTGGAGAAGGGCGGCTGAGCTGGCGAGTTAATGATGGAGTTTCCCGACATTGGCGTCGAGTTCATCCCGGTGACCGACTGCTTGCGGTCCACCATCATCACCATCTCCCGGTCCTGACGGATAATCTGCTTCAATATCTCGTTCTCCTGCGTGTTGAACACACCGGCGTTCAGGTCCTTCTGGAACTTCTGCAGTAGCAAGGAGTTCTTCTTCCCTGCGGGGGAGCAGTCACAAAGAGGTGAGCACAAGGGTCCGTGGCGACCGCGCCCGGTTTCACTACACCATCATCACAACCATCAAGATGCAGTTTGTAGACTTTGACCCGACCCACCCAACAACACCCCCCGGTAATTTCAAGGTCCTGCTGGCCTACAAGCTGCATCTTTTCACATCCATTTAAAGGGTCATAATGTCCAAAGTGAGGTGGGAGGGACACTGAATGTCGATGGCAATGGGGGACTAGAAGATCTGAAGGGGGACAAGAGTGGGCGTTTGGATGGGGGGGGGACACAAAAGGAGACAAAGATTACTTGTGACGCAATGGCTGCGAAAGTGCGGATGGAACACGGAATACTGATGAGCGCTCGCCATTCTGGACACTTATTCACAAGACGACATGTAGAAGTCTACGAGCAGACATGGAGTCACAGTCTAGGACGGCTCGGCTAAAACACAGTACAGAGACACTCGGAGGATACCGTTTAAACGCAACTACGCGTTGAAGGTAAGGTAAAGGAGTAGAAGTCTATGGTCACCTTTGTCTGCGAGCACTGCAAAAACTGAAATGACGCAAGATTAAATACCTGAAATCTGTCATGATCTGTGGTCTGTATCATGTTTTTGTTATTTTGTGTTACATACCCCCGTATTCCTCCCCGTTGGGAAATATGATTTGCAAATCCTTTTCAACCCTTATTCGATTGAATGCACTACACAGACAAGACATTTGATGTTCAAACTCATACACTTTCTTTTTTTTCTGCAAATAATAATTAACTTAGAATTTCATGGCTGCAACACGAGCCGAAGTAGTTGGGAAAGGGCATGTTCACCACTGTGTTACATCACCTTTTCTTTCAACAACACTCAATAAACGTTTGGGAACTGAGAAAATAATTGTTGAAGCTTTGAAAGTGGAATTCTTTCCCATTTTTGTTTTATGTAGAGCTTCAGTCGTTCAACAGTCCGGGGTCTCCGCTGTCTTATTCTACGCTTCATAATGCGCCACACATTTTCGATGGGAGACAGGTCTAGACTGCAGGCGGGCCAGGAAAGTACCCGCACTCTTTTTTTTACGAAGCCACGCTGTTGTAACACGTGCTGAATGTGGCTTGGCATTGTCTTGCTGAAATAAGCAGGGGCGTCCATGAAAAAGACGGCGCCTAGATGGCAGCATATGTTGTTCCAAAACCTGTATGCACCTTTCAGCATTAATGTTTTTATGCCTAATCATGGCACCCACCTGTTCCCAATTAGCCTGCACACCTGTGGGATGTTCCAAATAAGTGTTTGATGAGCATTCCTCAACTTTGTCAGTATTTATTGCCACCTTTCCCAACTTCTTTGTCACGTTTTGCTGGCATCAAATTCTAAAGTTAATGATTTTATATATATATATATATATATATATATATATATATATATATACACACACACACACACATATATGTATGTATGTATGCTTATGATGATACAACTAACACTTTTTTTCTATGTCAAAGCTGCAACTCTCCTGTGTGAGTGACAGGGAAAAAAAGCTCCAACTAACTTGGAGAGAATTTGTTACGCAAAGACCTGTTGGTTTGCATTCGTACCTGTCGTTTTCAGAGATTTTTCGAAGGAAAAGTACGGTCCTATGTGAGTGACAGGTAGAAAAGCTTCAACTAGCTTAGGGAGAAGTTTTTGGTCGACCACCTGTGAGTTTGCATGTATAATTTTCATATAAAACGATTTGGCACTTTTAGAGTTTTATCTAGACAAAACTTACTATCTTATGTGAGTGACATGAAGAAAAGCTCAAATTAGCATAGAGAGAATTTGTTAGGCGAAGACATGTTGGTTTGCATTTATACTCGTTTTCAGAGATTTTTCTAAGGAAAAGTACCGCTTATGTGAGTGACAGGTAGAAAAGCTCAAACTAGCTTAGGGAGAAGTTTTTGGTCGACCACCTGTGAGTTTAAATGTATAAATGTTCATACAAAACGATTTGGCACTTTTAGAGTTTTAGCTAGAGAAAAAGTATTATCCTATGTGAGTGACAGGAAGAAAAGCTCCAATTAGCACTGGACAACTTGTCTTTTTTTCAGAGAAAATGCACCGTCTTATGTGAGTGACAGGAAGAAAAGCTCCATTTAGCACAGGACAACTTGTGTTTTTTTAGAGAAAATGTACCGTCTTATGTGAGTGACAGGACAGTGAAGTTGTTGGGCGACCACCTATGAGTTTGCGTGTATAAATGTACATATAAAAGTAAACTTATTTATTGGTTTCTAGATAAAAAGTAACGTCTTATATTTGTGTAAATACGATAGATTTAAGTAGATATAACTTAATATAAGCAAACTGGGGTAAGATTGTAAGAACCAATATTTTGCTCGTGTGTTGATTCCAGGTATTTGATTTTGTTTAGAGTTTTGTTTCTGCAGTGCGCAGATAAAGTTGCTTTGAAGGTGACATTTACAGTGGGGCAAAAAAGTATTTAGTCAGCCACCGATTGTGCAGGTTCTCCCACTTAAAGTGATAACGGAGGTCTGTAATTTTTTATCATAGGTACACTTCAACTGTGACAGACAGAATGTGAAAAAAAAAATCCAGGAATTCACATTATAGGAATTTTAAAATAATTTATTTGTAAATTATGGTGGAAAATAAGTATTTAGTCAACCATTCAAAGCTCTCACTGATGGAAGGAGGTTTTGGCTCAAAATCTCACGATACATGGCCCCATTCATTCTTTCCTTAACACGGATCAGTCGTCCTGTCCCCTTGGCAGAAAAACAGCCCCAAAGCATGATGTTTCCCCCCCCCCCATGCTTTACAGTAGGTGTGGTGTTCTTGGGATGCAACTCAGTATTCTTCTTCCTCCAAACACGACGAGTTGAGTTTATACCAAAAAGTTCTATTTTGGTTTCATCTGACCACATGACATTCTTCCAATCCTCTGCCAGGGTTTCCCACACATTCATTTATTTTTGGCGGCCCGCCACGAAAGAATTATGGCCGCCACAAATAAAAAATACAAAATAAAAAAATATTTACAAATTCCGGCTTTTGACTCGCTCGACCGCTCATAAAAGCAATGGGACTCTGTCTGTGAATGGAGCTTGTAGTTACATATTATATTAATATGTAAATATTATATAAAAATGTATATAAATATGTACATAATGTGTTGTAATTATATTCCAACTCCGCGTTCTTCTTGGTCTTTGCTGCCACCCATCCCCCATCCCACCCACCCACCCCACGTCGCCCGACCACACCACCTCAAAAGGATGCTTGACCTGTGGGAAACGCGGTATCATCCATGTATCCAATTTGGTACAAACTCAACTCGTCGTGTTTGGAGGAAGAAGAATAGTGAGTTGCAGCCCAAGAACACCATACTTACTGTGAAGCATGGGGATGGAAACATCATGCTTTGGGGCTGTTTTTCTGCTAAGGGAACAGGACGATTGATCCGTGTTAAGGAAAGAATGAATGGGGCCATGTATCGTGAGATTTTCAGCCAAAACCTCCTTCCATCAGTGAGAGCTTTGAATGGTTGACCAAATACTTATTTTCCACCATAATTTACAAATAAATTCTTTAAAATTCCTTCAATGTGAATTCCTGGATGTTTTCTTCACATTCTGTCTCTCACAGTTGAAGTGTACCTATGATGAAAATTACAGACCTCTGTCATCATTTTAAGTGGGAGAACTTGCACAATCGGTGGCTGATTAAATACTTTTTTGCCCCACTGTATATATGTTTATTTACAAACATAATTATGCACAAAGCAAGCAGAATATGTGCTTCTGCGAACTGGACTGCACAATCAAATTAGACAAATTACAGCATACTTGGTTTTATCATGGAGGGTTTTTCGAGATCCCCCCGGCATTCTAATTATAATTGATCCAAATTGAAAAATATATTAATTATACGTCACAAAAAAGGTCATTTTGTGCCTAGAGGCACTAGGAAAGTCGTCACAAGTCGCGGACCGTGATGTTAGCAGCGGTTTATCCATCGGACACGTGTTTCGGAGCCAAATATTGACCATGCAATGACCGAGGCCAAAATGATGCCTTCTCGCCGTCCTTTTTGTATTGACAGTCTGTGACGTAGCACTGGTGTCTGAAGAAGACGGAGTGGACTACAAGTGTACTGAAGGCTTTAGCCTCGGTCACTCCATCATGACAGCTCGCCCTCGAGGGGCCAAACATTCCGCCGCTCTCGAGCTACCCAACCCGTCCACTTTTTAAGAAGAATTGATCTCTCTGCAGAAACATTTCTCACTATGGGCTTGAAAGCACAAAAGCTAGCTATCACCCACAGACTAACACACACCATTTCACTTACAATGCGGTTGTTATGGCATTTTGAAAGATGATTGGGTTTAGCTCTGCGGATTGGAAGGACAGTACAGATGAAAACCTATCATCCGGAAACTGCCAGATGTTCACTATATGTCAAAAACATATGAAGTCTGTCACAATTTTTGGTCTGATTCACTTGCTGATTTTCTAAAAACTAAAGTATCACAATCTAGGGCTGGGCGATATATCGACATACTCGATATATCGGTGGTTTGTCTGCGCGATATGGAAAATGACTATATCGTGATACTCGAGTATACGTTCTCACGCAGTTGCTTTTAGCTGAGAGCATTAAACTACAGGCTCTTCTCACTCTTTCTTGTCTTTCTTTCTCACAGAGACGTAAAACAAGCGCACCTTCTTACAAACGTCACGTGTGCAAAATCACACGCTCCCGCGGAGCAGACATGTAGCGACATGGTAACGTTAGCTGTGATGCTAGCGGAGTGGTGCAAGTGGTAATACGAGAGAGAGAAGGTGCAAATCTGGTAACAAATGAAGGAATAATTAATTACCAAGAAAAAGAGCAGGGGGTCCATCGTCTGGCGGTGGTTTGGCTTCAAGTGGGAATATGTTGAACAATTATGCGGCAAAAGCGTTGCTACAAAAAGTAGCACCACTGCTAATGTAGCATCATTTGAAAAGTCACCCGCTAGAGCAGTGGTTCCCAAATGGGGATACGCGTACCCTTGGGGGTACTTGAAGGTATGCCAAGGGGTACGTGAGAGTTTTTTAAAATATTCTTAAAATAGCAACAATTCAGAAATCCTTCATAAATATATTTATTGAATAATACTTCAACAAAATATGAATGTAAATTCATAAACTGTGGGAAAAAAAATGCGTAAATGCAATATTCAGTGTTGACAGCTCGATTTTTTGTGGACATGTTCCATAAATATTGATGTTAAAGATTTCTTTTTTTGTGAAGAAATGTTTAGAATTAAGTTCATGAATCCAGATGGATCTCTATTACTTCTATGTTGAGAAATCTTTATTTATAATTGAATCACTTGTTTATTTTTCAACAAGTTTTTATATATTTTTTTCCAAATAGTTCAAGAAAGACCACTACAAATGAGCAATATTTTGCACTGTTCTATATGACATAGTGCTGTATTTTACTTCTTTATCTTTTTTTTTTTCAACCAAAAATGCTTTGCTCTGATTAGGGGGTACTTGAATTTAAAAAAATGTTCACAGGGGGTACATCACTGAAAAAAGGTTGGGAACCACTGCGCTAGAGAATAAGGACTGCTTGAAACCCCGCATGTCAACATCTCCGGCCGAAGCAACTATTTCCAGATCAACACCGTATGAAAAAATTAATCAACAACAGAAGGAGATAAAGTCCGCAGGAACCTACCACATAGCGAAGGACATACACTATTTGATTTCCTATTATGCAGCTCATTTTTATTCGACAGTTATTGAAATATCTTGTGTGACATCATGCACAAAAGTGCACTTTATTTGTTTTAAACTATTGTAGTGGCGTTCTGTACACAAAAGTGCATTCTAATTTAGTGTTGTTTTGATGTGTCATCTTAGTGACATCATGCACAAAATTGCACACATAGCTTGTTTTAAAACGTCTCTGACAATCTTGCACTTTCTGTTTTGGAAATGACATGAATGTTTGTGCCACTGCTTAACAACTGTTTAATAAATACACTTTTGGTTAATTGACTTAGTTCTGATTTCCTTCTCTGCATGAAAGTTAAAAAGTAACTTATATTAATGCAGTATGAAGAAGAATGTTTTAATGTAGACACATAGAATCATCATACTGCTGTGATTATATGCATCAAGTGTTCATTCAAGGCTAAGGAATAATATCGATATGTATATTGTGTATCATGACACAGCTTAAAAATATTGAGATATTAATAAAAGGTAATATCGCCCAACCCTAGCGCAAACATATCTACAAGCTAAAACGACAACCTGAAATAATTTGGCAACTTTCGATGATTTGGTGATGACAACACCATTGCAGAGGTAGTATGGAACCTGTTCTGTCCCGATCAATCAGTTATATTAGCCGTTTCGGACGTAAATTGATTCTATGCTAGCCGGTGGCTAAAGTGACATAGCAGCTCTTAGCTATATTTTTGCGGTTTGTAAAAAACTGTCAGGGGAACAAAAACAAAAAAAGTCCTATAACCCGTCGTATGTTCCTCAACTTGTTAATTTGACAAGCGATCATACAAGTTCAAGATTCAGCAGGAAAACTATAACGTTCCCATAGTTTGCGTATTTTGTGCGCATACAATTACAAACACAGAGGTTTATTTGGATTTACAAGCATATTCCGTCTCAATCATTAATACTAAGTTATGCGGGGGCTTAGAGTTACCTACAGTAGCTCTGCGTCTGTATGTAAGAAGAAGAAATAGACTGCCAAATGAGAATAATATCGTAAAACCTGTTAAAAGTTGTCTTTGTCATTATGTTGACAAATGATCAATAGAATTGTATGTTTAAAATAGTTAGTGTATTACGTGCGCAGTAACTTTAAAACCAACACTACAACAGGTAGTAGTCGTTAATTTACGCCCATGTTGTCCCGATCAATCAGTCGAAATGGCTGCTCCTGAAAAACAGAAATAGCACAACACGAAAAAGTCCTACAACCTTAGGGAAATCACGCAGTTTGTTAATTTGGGAAGTGATCATGACAGTTAAGATTAAACAGTAGAATCATAAATATTATTTTTTTTTTTTATACGCACTTACTTAAACATGAACACTACTAGACTACTTCGTTAATTTCCCATGAAATTTTGTTTTGATGTAGCACTCGCATTAACCGATATGGACATAAGGTAAATTCTGACTAAAATCACTTTGCAGCTCTTAGCTAGTTTTGCAGCAGATGAAATACTGTATGAAAGCGAACAAACTTAAGCAGCTAAACACGAAAAAGTTGTATAACCTTTTAGAAGTAGTGCAGTTCAAAAATGTGACTAGTGATTATAAAACGTACGATTGAACTGGGGAGTCATAAACGTACAATACTTTGTGTGTTTTATGCGCGGTAGTTAAACACTAAAACTACTACACGTGGACTCGTTGATTTCCAACATTATTTTTTCTTGATTAGCCCATTTAGACATAAATCTGCACTATGTTGCGCTGGGTGGTGGCTAATCAATTCTTCGCGAGTTATGTGACTAGTAAAATATAGTATGTACATGAATAAACAGAAACAGCAAAGCATATATATATATTTTTAGAACCTTTCTGATGTTGCATAGCTCGTTAATTTGACAAGTGATCATAAAATTGCAAAAAGCCACTGCCTGACCAGGGCTCATAGACTCTAGAAAGAGGTTCCACAGTCTATGTAGCAGAACCTCCAGGTTCTGTAGCAGCTTCTCCCCCCAGGCCGTACGACACTTGAACGCATCATAATTCCCCCCAAAATGGATTAACTCGCTGAAATAAAAAGACAATATAACACACATCCCTAAACCTGGATGCATATGGAAAAGTGCAATATATTTATCTGTATTTATATCTGCACATCATTGCTGTTTTATCCTGCACTACAACGAGCTAATGCAACGAAATGTTGTTCTTATCTGTACTGTAAAGTTCAAATTTGATTGACAATAAAAAGGAAGTCTAAGTATAAAAAGCTAAAATTCAACAGTATAGACATCAATGTACGGTAGTTTGTGTTTTTTGTTTGCAGTAACTTAAACCTGAACCCCACTATCGAGGTAGCAAAAAAACCCTCAAAGTAACTCGACCTACAGTCAGAAATAAAAAACAGATATTTAAACGAACAACAGCAAAAAACAAACAGAGAAATCCATGAAGAAAACTGTGAAAACAAGTGAAAAGTGAACACAAACAAACAAACATCAACATTAGTATGAAAACCAACATGATTGAAATCGTGAGTGAGGTCCCCAAATACTCATTTCCATTCATAACCATGCTTTTAACGAATAATTATAAAGTAATAATACTAGTACTAATGTCAGAAATGATGTATTTAATCAGCTCTTACTTCTTAGTTCTTACAGATATCAACGGGTCTAAATGTTTCAAAAAGTTGGTATGGGTGATATACACATTTTTGCGTGGACAAAAAAATGGGACATTTATAATTTTGTGATATAATCCAAATTGAAAACATGACTTTATTCTGCAGACATGGTTTGTTAACCTTTGAGATGTCAATCAATAATCCAGGTGATTATTCTAAGGGAGGAAGTCAAAGAACAAAATGGCATGTGGACACTGAATGAGGTATCTTTGTTTCCTGGATTGTCTCCCTTGTTGACATTGAGAATATGTCCATCCGAGGACCAGAAGTGTGGATGACTGGACTTTATGTGCATGTAGTCTAGTGCGAGGGTCAGGGGGGGGGGAAGGGGAATGTGGGGGTGGGGGGTCAAGTTTTGAAGCATGAATTTAAGAGCGGACCCAACTAAGCAAGCCTCTGGATGTTTTTTTTTTTTTTTTTTTTTTTTAGCCCCCTGTTTGAGAGTTGGAATGAAGTGTTTACCTGGTGCCTACTCGTCGCCCAGGACACTCTTGAAAACGAGATGTGCTCGTCTCAAGACGGACTCCTGGTCAGATAATTTTTAAATAGATAAAAGATCATGTCAAATGTGCAACATGTTTTCTTTCCTTTTTTTTTTTTTTTTCTTAAATAAGAGCAAGACAAGCATGTAACCAAATGCAGTTCATATATAAATATATATATAGATATATATATAGAAACGATACAGTCATGACAACGCGTCTTCCCTTGTATGAGACAAACCCCCCTTTTTTGTGGTGGTGGTGGTGGTGGTGGTGGGCGGAAACAGCATGGAGCCACTCTGAGAGGTGTCACTCAGAGTGGACAGCTGTCTTTCTGTTTTTGTTTGTTTTTTTAAATAAAGATGTCAGAAAAAGGGCAAATGCAGATTATTTTCACTTAGTTCAGAGGGCATCATGTTGTCAAGGCAACAGCAGGGACAAATGTAATCGCCATACACCTAATAACTGACAATGCAACCCTGTCTCCTTTGATTTACGCCATTGCTATCCCTATCAAATTCTGTTTCATAGCAAATTTATCATGAAAACTGGGGGATTTAAAATAAAACAACAACAGTTGTTGCTCAACTATTGAATGCCTTACCCCAAATTATCACCGCTTGCATAAATAAATATAATTGTTTACCCTCGTGGTGCCAATTACCAGTGACAATTACCTTTACTATTATAGACACCGCCATGTATGTACATGGCACCTGTAAAGCCGACATTTACAATATGTTTTACAGCCACAAAAGTAAAAACTAAGTGGTTGCAATTAACTTGATAATGACTGTGTCATGACACGGTGATATGGCATCTGTAAAGCTGCCGTGTAATGTGGAGAGCTGCTGTATGCATATCAACCGACTTATGATGGCTTTTATACCAGTTAACCAATTTATTATTGGCTGTTGACATATGATGTGTGGACTGGACTGGACATGGCCTCAATGCAAAAAAATTGCCATTAATTGTGGCTGCAGGCGACCTCTTGGTTATTTGTTAACTGTCTGGTCAGGCACGTTTATCTACCTCGGCATGCACTTTAAAATGTTTGTATACGCTGGGTTGCACGTGTTTACAATGAACTTATCAGCGCTATAATTGCTGACTGAGCAGTTTGTTCCTTACCACTATTACACAATTGCTGCTGTCTTGTGCAATATACAGTGGGGCAAAAAAGTATTTAGTCAGCCACTGATTGTGCAAGTTCTTCCACTTAAAATGATGACAGAGGTCTGTAATTTTCATCATAGGTACACTTCAACAGTGAGAGACAGAATGTGGAAAAAAAATCCAGGAATTCACATTGTAGGAATTTTTAACAATTTATTTGTAAATTATGGTGGAAAATAAGTATTTGGTCAACCATCCAAAGCTCTCACTGATGGAAGGAGGTTTTGGCTCAAAATCTCACGATACATGGCCCCATTCATTCTTTCCTTAACACGGATCAATCGTCCTGTCCCCTTAGCAGAAAAACAGCCCCAAAGCATGATGTTTCCATCCCCATGCTTCACAGTAGGTATGGTGTTCTTGGGATGCAACTCAGTATTCTTCTTCCTGAGCAGGGTATCTGCAGGTTTCAGCAAGTCAAATTTAAGACTTTTTAAGACCTTTTTAATGCCACCTTGAATGAAATTTAAGACCGAAAAAAATATAAAAAAAATCTATAAATATAAGCGATGGTTGGGAATCCCACTGTACTACAACCTAAATGACAATCAGTCAAGTTTACTTTTTTTATGTTTATTAATAAACAAACTGATAAGCACCACTCTGCCAAACAGCTTATCAAAAATCTTGAGGGATCCAAAAACTTTGACATCTAAAACAAACAAACCAACACCAATGCCAGTAAAAACTTAATAACCGAGGTGAGGGTAAAAATAAATTACATTTGGTCAATAATAGTGCAATAATACTGCAAAACAGTATTATAACATCAACAACAAAACACTGAACACACACTCAAATGAGCCTCAGTTGACCTTTAGCTGGCTGTTCTCATTCACGAGTTCTGCCTCTATTTTTTTCAGCTCACTCATTTTTTCTTTGTATCTCTTGAAGAACTGAAATCACTCAATTTTACTCAAAGACGTGTCGTAACTTTACTCAAAAACGTGCCCCGAAAAAAAAAAAACTGGCCCGACAATTTAAGACCATTGAGTACTGAGTACTGAGTTTAAGACCATTTTAGGAATTTCTAATAAATGTAATACTTTTTAAGGCCTTAATTTTAGATACATGAATTTAAGACTTTTTAAGACTATTTAAGGATCCGCGGATACCCTGTTTGTACCAAAAAGTTCTATTTTAGTTTCATCTGACCACATGACATTCTCCCAATCCTCTGCTGTATCATCCATGTATCCATTTTGGTATAAATTCAACTCGTCGTGCTTGGAGGAGGAAGAATACTGAGTTGCATCCCAAGAACACCATACCTACTGTGAAGCATGGGGGTGGAAACATCATGCTTTTGGGCTGTTTTTCTTCTTCTTTTTTTCACATTCTGTCTCTCACAGTTGAAGTGTGCCTATGATAAAAATTACAGACCTCTGTCATCATTTTAAGTGGGCGAACTTGCACAATCGGTGGCTGACTAAATACTTTTTTTACCCCACTGTACTTGCTAATAATTGACCCTGTAGTTCAAAAGAGGTCGGTTTTCTTTTGCCACTTTAACATTAACACACCATGAAGGTGAACAAACACCCCAGCTTTAACAAGAGCATTTACAGTACCTGGTTTTAAATATTTTAGTTTGAATTCATGTAATGTGTATTGTGTAGGTTGACGTAATTCTTAAGGAGAAAAGGTTGCCTCTTTCGTGAAACACATTTCCATCATCTTAGATGGAAGAGTGCAAATTGGTGTTGTTGTGTTAAAGCAGACTGTCCTGACACTGTGTTCTAGCACCCAAGTATAGTAATATCAATAGGAGGACAGTTTGGGGCCTTTTGACGCACAAATACAGAGACATTACAAAGAAAAAGCACACTGCAGCTTCACCAACTGACAACAAAATGGGCACACGGCAAATTTCATGCCCTTTGAGACACTAGTGATTTAGGGCTATATAAGTAAACATTTATTGATTGATTGATTGATGTTAGCAGTCATTGGCAGGTCTGGATCGGCCTATGACTGCAGTCATTGTTACACAACTAAACTATGTATTGTTTAAAAGCAGTTTAGACATAACAGTGGAAGAATAAGCATCATTCATGTGGATAAAACCACTTTTAAGAGATGTGACCAGGACATCCATAGTCAACAAAAAAAAACCTAAACTGTCACATCCTGGAGTTTTTAGCAAAGATGCGCTATTTTTAGCACACGGCGTATGACGATGCATGAATATGCTTTGATTGTTTTATCTGAGAGCGTAATTAGCCAAAAGCAACACCGAGGTATGAGAGGGAGGATGCTGGGCTTGTTTCCAGCCGCCCTGTGGGGAAAGCCGAGCTGTCGAGCCTGCACCGTTTCATGTTTTTTGGGGTAATGAGTGAACGGTGTGGCCCGTAGGTCGCCCGTGCGGCCCAAAAAAAAAAAAACACGACGTAAAGTTCTAACTTCTTATGATGTGGGCAAAACCCTAAGCATGTCTTTAAAGGGGAACGTTATCACAATTTCAGAAGGGTTAAAACCAATAAAAATCAGTTCCCAGTGGCTTACTTTATTTTTCAAAGTTTTTTTCAAAATTTTACCCGTCCCGGAATATCCCGAAAAAAGGCTTTAAAGTGCCTGATTTTCGCTATCTGCGAAGCCACCGTCCATTTTCCTGTGACGTCATCCAGTGATGCCAATACAAACAACATGGGGGATAGCACAGCGAGATATAGCGACATTAGCTCGGATTCAGACTCGGATTTCAGCGGCTTGAGCGATTCAACAGATTACGCATGTATTGAAACGGATGCTTGGAGTATGGAGGCAGATAGCAAAAACGAAATTGAAGAAGAAACTGAAGCTATTGAGCGAATAGCTATTGACGCTATTCGGCCATGTCTGCCTTAGCATCGCCGGTAAAATGTGCAGACCAAACGATCGGGCCTTTCGCATTGACACGGGAAGAACTTAAATCCGTCGATTGGTAAGTGTTTGTTTGGCATTAAATGTGGGTGGAGGGAAACGCTGGATGCAAATACAGCTACACATGTATATACAACTAGCCTAAATAGCATGTTAGCATCGATTAGCTGGCAATCATGCCGCGACCAAATATGTCTGATTAGCACATAAGTCAATAACATCAACGAAACTCACCTTTGTGAGTTCATTGACTTTATCGTCGGAAATGCATCTGCTTTGAGTGTCGCAGGGTATCCATTCATCTCTGTTCCATGTTTGTCGTAGCATCTCCGGTAAAATGTGCGGACTAAACGAGGGACTTGACACTGGAGCAACTTAAATCCGTCGATTGGTAAGTGTTTGTTTGGCATTAAATGTGGGTGGAGGGAAAGGCTGGATGCAAATATAGCTACAAATGAGGCATAACGATGCAATATGTACATACAGCTAGCCTAAATAGCATGTTAGCATCGATTAGCATGCCGTGCTAATCGATGCACTTCTACGTAAATCAATTTGAATCCGTCCCTGATCGTGTTGTTACACCCTCCGACAACACACGGACGAAGCATGATGTCTCCAAGGTACCGGAAAACAGTCGAAAAAAACGGAAAATAACAGAGCTGATTTGAGTCGATGCGTGTAATGTGTTTGAGAAAATGGCGTTGACCACCTAGGTGACGTCACGTTTTGGCGTCATCGCTCCGAGAGCAAATAATAGAAAGGCGTTTAATCCGCCCAAATTCACCCATTTAGAGTTCGGAAATCGGTTAAAAAAATTATATGGTCTTTTTTCTGCAACATCAAGGTATATATTGACGCTTACATAGGTGTGGTGATAATGTTCCCCTTTAAAGTGATATATGTGATGTGAAACTTATGATATATGATATTAGCCTCGTAGGTGTCACTGTAATGCATCACTGGTTGCAATTTTCTGACATCAATCTTTGCCGTTTTCCCACCGATAAGACGAGGAGGCAGCAGTAAATTTCCTCTGAATAAAATATCTTTCAAATATTTTTCTTCGATGGTGCAAGGCTGTTGAAAGAGCATCATTGGGGGACAAGGCTAATAATCTCATCACAATGCAACATGCCCGTCCCCTTTAATGTGATATGCAATTAAATATTACATAGAATTTGAAGTGAATTATATTTATATAGCGCTTTTCTCTAGTGACCTAAAGCACTTTTACATAGTGAATCCCAATATCTAAGTTACATTTAAACCAGTGTGGCTGGCACTGGGAGCAGGTGGGTAAAGTGTCTTGCACAAGGACACAACGGTAGTGACTAGGATGACGGAAGTGGGGATCGAACCTGGAACCCTCAAGTTGCTGGCAATGCCACTCTACCAACCGAGCTATACTGCCCATTATTATATACTATACCCCCAAATGATTTCACACTAGTTCCCTTTAAGATTAAACCAAAGTCGATAATATGGGGGAAGAATATGTATTTGTATTTTTTTTAACATACATTACTTAAGTCGAAAAAAATGGACAAATATGTAATACAAGGAATATCTATTTATATTTTTTTAATATACATTACTTAAGTCGAAAAAAAATGGAAAAATATGTAATACGAGGGAATATCTATTTATATATTTTTTTTAATATACATTACTTAAGTCGGAAAAAATGGAAAAATATTTAATACAAGGGAATAATATCTATTTGTATTTTTTTCAATACACATTACTTAAGTCGAAAAAAATAGAAAACTATGCCCAAACACAAGCAAAAATGTGTTACACAACGGTTAACTTATTTTTACACTTGAAAGGCAAGTAAGACATACAAATTACAAAATATTTAATACAAGGGAAGAATATATATTTGTATTTTTTTTAATATACATTACTTAACTCGACAAAAATGGAAAACTATGCCCAAACACAAGCAAAAATGTGCCACACAACGGTTAAATTATTTTTACACTTGAAAGGCAGGTAAGACATATACTTTCAGGAATATTTATACTCATCTATGTACCAGTAATTATATTGTTTATAAAGTTTTTCAGTTAATATTTCAACTTTTCAAGACAACTGCAAATCTCCTCTTCTGCCAGGAACGGTGTGTCATTGTTTTGAATTAATTATGCAATGGTTTCTTTGTTATACCCTTACACAAAAATAGTAAAAAGTGCAACATTTGAAGTCAAATTAGTAACAATAGTTTTTCTTTAGGTTTAGATAGATAGATAGATAGATAGATAGATAGATAGACAGATAGACAGATAGACAGATAGACAGATAGACAGATAGACAGATAGATAGATAGATAGATAGATAGATAGATAGATAGATAGATAGATAGTACTTTATTGATTCCTTCAGGAGAGTTCCTTCAGGAAAATTAAAATTAAAATTATACCACGGGTAGAAGAAGGCCGCCGCTGGTAAAATTTGGGCCCAAAGCAGAATTTTATTTTGAGGCTCCATTAACCCCGTTACAACATTTTTCACACTTTATTTATTTGGTACGATTTTCTACTTTTTAAAGAATGTCATTTTAATTTGATGCGAACTTTGTATTAAAACACATTTATAGGAAACAAATTGTTCAATAACTTATTTTCAGTGCAAAATAACAATTTTTAACCTTCCTGATACATCACTGATCAGGATTTGAGCCCACTACGCCCGTTTATTAGCCCAGCACTACCACTTCTCACCACCGGGGACAAAGGCCATTATATTTTTATCTTTAATGGAGCAGGGGGTTGGGGGGATAGGAATACATTTGGGGTCAAATTTCAAAATGAAGCGCCCTGTCATTTTACATGCGCGTATTCATGCAAAACAGTTCTATGCACAACGCGTACTCTCCATGTTTAACTTATTTGTACACTTGCATGACAGTTAATGATTTATAAAAAGCACAAGTCGACTTGTCTTCGGCAACGTTCCCGTATTTCAAAGGTGTCCAAACTTTTTCCACTTAGGGCCGCAGACTGAAAAATCAAAGCAAGCGGTGGTCATTTTGAATTTTTTTTATTTTAAAAAACAATATAATATATGCATAACCAATATACATTTAGGCCTCCACTCAGGCTTGATCCCGGGACCCCAAAGGGTTTTGGTCAAAAAAATATTAAAAATGTGTCATCATTCATTATTATTTTGTTTTATTATTATTCAGGTTTTAAATCTCCAGAACAACATTAAGTCCATCTGTCAATATAATGATTTTAAAGTTTTAAGTTGTATGCTCTTTTTTTTAAAAGAAAACCCTGTTTTTTGATGGAAAAAAAACGCAAAATATGCAATATTATCACCCAATATTTTTTCAAGTGGAATATTTGAGATTATATAACAATTGGAGCATTAAAAAGGTCAATAACTCATAACACCATTGATTTTAATTCATTATTATTTTTTGAGCAACGGCACTTAAAAACAAATCACACTAAAATTATTGGGGATCCAAAAGGGTCCTACTCATTAAAGTGTTAAAAAAATAAATCATACATTTTTTTACTTTTAACACAATAATCTCGAGATCGACTTCCGATCTATCCGTCATTTATAAGTTTTATTGTTGTTTATGTTTTTTGTTTGTTCATTTTAGGCCCTTCTTTAAAAAAACAGCACCGTTGTTTTATATGGCAAACACAAAACATGTAACATTTTCCCCAAAAAATATCTCAAAGTGGAAAATTTAACGTGACTGGAGCCTTGAATAGGTCAATAATTCATAATGACATTGATTTTGATTCATTATTATTTTTTAAAGAAAGAAACAGCCTGCATGGCAGCTTTGTGTTATTAGAGTAAACATTGCAACATTTTCTTGTTACATTTCACCCGTTTGCTTCTAATTTTGACGCTTAAAAAATTTTTCAATCGTATTTTTAAAATGTGCCGTGGGGCCGTTAAAAAATTACCTGCAGGCCGCAAATGGCCCCCGGGCCGCACTTTGGACACCCCTGCCTTATTTGATCCGTGTCCGTCACGCAACAAAAATGTATTCTATTTTATTATACAGTGTGAACTTCAATTCAGTATACTACCATTTTTATATACAGTTATAAAGCTACTTTTACACTTGTACAATATTCAGTAATGTAAAATGCTGTTTAGAACTTTTATAATTAATGTATTTTATGATGGGAACAGCTTGACCCTGGAACAAACTAACGTAAATTCCGGACTTTTTTCCTACGCTTTTGAACCTGCGGCTTTTAAAATGGTGCGGCTATTTTTTATTTTTCACTGACCATTATGCAAATAGTTTTCATAAAACACATGAAACGACACTTAAATTATGTGTTATTGTTTGCGCAGTGGTGCCATCTGTAGGACGAGTTTGCTTACTGCAGGTACTGTAAGGTTAATGTCTACAGCAGTGGTTCTTAACCTGGGTTCGATCGAAACCCTAGGGCAGGGGTGCCCATTACGTCGATCGCGAGCTACCAGTCGACCGCTGGGGGTGTGTCAGTCGATCTCCAGCCAGGCTTTTTAAAAAAATAGACCTAAAAATTAGTGATCATCAATCTTCACCAAGACGTCACTTAAATGACATTCACGGTACCGGAGGGTCTTGTGAGATGACGCTGGCTGCTGCAAGATCATTATTATTAAAAATGACCGAGAGGAAGGCGAGAAACACTTTTTATTTCAACAGACTCTCGCGCCGTACCTTCCGTCAAAACTCTAAAGGCCAACTGCACATTTCCTATCTTCACAATAAAAGCCCTGCTTCATGCTGCCTGCGCTAACTAAATACAGTGTCTCGGAAAACTGGCGTGCACAAGCGATCCCTCAGAAAGCTGGCGTGCACATCACTTGTGCACGCCAGCTTTCCGAGACTCTTATTTTGTTAGCGCAGGCAGCATGAAGCAGGGCTTTTATTGTGAAGATAGGAAATGTGCAGTCGGCCTTTAGAGTTTTGACGGAAGGGACGGCGCGAAAGTCTGTTGAAATAAAAAGTGTTTCTCGCCTTCCTCTCTGTCATTTTTTCATAATAATGAACTGGCAGCAGCCAGCGTCATCTCACAAGACCCTCGGGTGCCGTGAATGTCAATCAAGCAAGCTACGGAATTTGCCGCCAATGTTTTTCTTGTAAAGTGTATGGAAGCTGGATGAATTAGATGCCAAAAACCAACCACTTTCATGTGGTATTGTACAGAAAGGACAACTTTTTTTCTCCTCCATTTGAAAATGTGGGCGTTATCATCATTACTGTCTGATTCCAATCAATGCAAGTCATCAGAATCAGGTAATACACCAACTTATATTCTTGTCTTCGTGAAAGAAAGACATCTATATGTGTTACACGTGCTTGTATTATCATTAAACACATTTAACTTGTTTACAAAAATGTCTCTTTCATAAATAAATAAATATAAATGATATATATGAATGAGGTAGATCCCCTCGAGTTGGTCAATTTAAAAGTAGCTCGTCTGCAGAAAAAGTGTGGGCACCCCTGCCCTAGGGGTTCGGTGAATCGGCCTCAGAGGTCAAGACACACCCGACTCATCGTGTAAATAAAAACTTCTCCCTATCTGCGTATTATGGCTACCCCCAAACAATGTTCCCTCTAATTTTTCCATCTGATTTGCAGTTGTGTCATTTGTTGTGGTTCATGCCCAGTTCATTTTGTGCACCAGTTAAAAACATATAACATTGTCTTGAATTTGAAAAAAATATATACAGTATATACCGTATATATTTTTTTTACTAAAGAAGGGGTTCGGTCAAAGCTCATATGAAACTGGCGGGGTTTCATACCTCCAACAAGGTTAAGAACCACTGGTCTACATTATTTTCTTCCGTTTAGAGCTTTCAACTGGAAGTATAAGTGCCGTTCCATCTTCTAGTCGTCCCTGGCGCTTCGATTCTTTTGAATTCTTCATTCAACACCCCAAGCAAAGTTTGTAAGTTTAAGAATATAACTAAAACAATTCTTGCTGACTGAAGCTTCCCATGTGTGATGTCTGTAGAAGTATTTTCATGCATATTTGTACGCTCAATTGTAATGTAATCAAGCGTCATTTACGAGTGTCTGTAATATTAACTTACAATGGCATTCTTTTTGTATTGTTTCAGTTTCGTAAATTCACCAAAACATCCCCTTGAAGGTATTGAGTCTGCTAAGTTGATTGGAAAGCTAGCTTCCACAGCTAATGGGTTAATGACGATGGTAACTGTTTTGTTTGATAAGCCATTTTACTGCCCTGTTACAGACACCGTTTAAAAAACAATTAAGGTATTTAAATAAACATTTACAAAATATTTCTGTGATTTCAGAATGTAAATATCTGCAGCATACATTCTGGTGCGGCTCATATATGAAAAATAGATTTATTCTAAAATTTAGAGGATGCGGCTTTAGTGGTAGTCCGGAAAATGCAGTAATTCAATTGACATGATTTCCTTTGGGGGTCACCTTGACTTGTGGTGGTTTTTTTGGTTGCACTGTACTGACGGCAGACTACAAACGTGGCAGCCAATCAAAACATACCTCAATGTAGACATGGAAAGTGAGATTGCCCAGTTTATTTCATACATGTGCCCCTTTTTAATGGCCGACTTTTACAGATCTTACGCTATTATTGACACTAAGGAAGCACAGGCTCTAACTGGGTGACTATAAAAGGTCTGACTTCCTGTTTCCTGTCGCTGATTTTTAGAGCCTTCTGATAACGGGGTGGGGTGCTGCTCATACCCAGGAGTGCAGATGAGTGGGAAGAGGGCCACACACACATGCATGTGAGGTTCCATCCACTCGCTGGCGTCCATCGGGGGTGCGGGGTCAACACGGGGAGGCGACCCGACTCCCTCCAGGACAGCGGCATGCACTGCCTCCCCAGTTAATCCAACCATAAAGACGCTACTTTGGTTCTTTAGAAGGATTAAGGCTGGTTCCAACACGTTTCTTCGTTGATTAGGACAAAGAAAATGATAGCATACAGGTCATGCGGCACAAGATGGCAGACACGATGCTTTTCATGAGGGAAGACGGCAAACAGTGTGATCAGACGAGACGACACAAGGCACGATGACAGGCAAAGGTCCGACAGAAGTCAAAGGGGCCGCGGGTTCTTACCGATGCGATCCAACCGGTCGATGGCCACCGTCTCGAAAGCCCGCCGCATCATGGGGTACTCTTCCAGCACCTCGTTGAAATGGTCGACGGACAGCGAGAAGAGTCGGCAGTAGGTGTCCGCCCGCACGCTGGCTGTTCGTCTGCCTTTGGTGAGCAGGCAGATCTCTGCGGAGGGGACAAAGTGGAATCAAGTTAGGTTTTATAAAGTATTTCGGATTCTGACATTAAAGAACGTCACGTTTACACCTGCGCAATGAAACACGTCCGTAAAGAAGTTGGAAGAACCAGAGCTTAATTAATCTCACTCCTTCTTCGTGTGTGTCAGACATTTCTATTACTTCACACCTTGTTTACAAAAAAAAACAGGGAAGAAGAGTAAGGAAAGGAAAAATTGCTTCAAGATTTCTCTGTCTATCCATCCATCTTCTACCGTTTGTCGCTTTTGGGGTGGAGCCTATCTCTGTCATGTCTTGTTGATCATGTCTTGTTTGGCTATGTTCTGTTGACCTTTGGACTCTTTAAGTTCCTGTTTTTTCACTCCCTGTTTTGTCACCATGACGACCAACGAGTTCACCTGTCCTCACGACTCACGCACCTGATTCACTTGAACCCCCGCACCTGTTTTCAATCACCACATCAATATTTAAGCCTGTCATTTTCTGTTGGTCGGCCTGGCGTCATTGTGTTTGTTCCATGCTCCGTTCTTGTTTCATGCCAAAGTTCATGCTGTTCTTTTCTAGTGACAGTAAGTCTTGTTTACGTTATGTTCATAGTTTATGTTAAAGTGTTAGTTTTGTTTCTTCAGCCAAGTTCTGCCTCCGCTGTGAGTGCTTTTTGTTTGTACCTTTTTTAGTTGAAATTAAAAATCATGTCCCGCCTGGGTAGTCCGTCTGCCTTCCTGGAAGAATGACCTCTCAGCAAGCTGCGACCCCCCCATCTTGACAATCTCAACTGCATTCTGGCGTAAGGGTGGGTAAACCCTGGACAAGTCACCGCCTCATCACAGGGCCAACACAGATAGACAGACAACAAAGTCCACACAGAAAGATCCCGAGCCCAGGATTCAACCCAGGACTACTCAGGACCTTTGTATTGTGAGGCATATGCACTAACCCCTCTTTCACCGTGCTCTAATGTAAGTAAATTAATAAAAATAAGAATTATATTTAAATGATGATAGGATGGGGCTTCACGGTGGTACTCCGGCTTCCTCCCACCTCCAAAGACATGCACCTGGGGATAGGTTCATTGGCAATACTAAATGGTCCCTAGTGTGTGAATGTGAGTGTGAATGTTGTCTGTCTATCTGTGTTGGGCCTCCGATGACGTGGCGACTTGTCCCGGGTGTACCCTGCCTTCCGCCCAATTGTAGCTGAGATAGACACCAGCGCCCCCCGCGGCCCCAAAGGGAATAAGCGGTAGGAAATGGATGGATGATAGAATAGGGTCGGATCAACTTTATGTATCCAACAATAGGGAAAGGCTGTTGTTTCTGTGAGGATTTTACATACAGTAAAATTAAAAACACAAAAGTTAAATGTGATAAAAACAATGACAATTAAATACAGTTGATGATAATAACCATCTCTGCCCATAAATGTATACATAGTAGAGATGTCCGATAATGGCTTTTTTGCCGATATCCGATATTGTCCATCCATCCATATTCTACCGCTTGTCCCTTTTTGGAGTCGCGGGGGGTGCTGGAGCCTATCTCAGCTGCATTCGGGCGGAAGGTGGTGCACACCCTGGACAAGTCGCCACCTCATCGCAATATTCCGATATTGTCCAACTCTTAATTACCGATTCTGATATCAACCGATACCGATATATACAGTGGTGGAATTAACACATTATTATGCCTAGTTTTGTTGTGATGCCAACAAGGTTTTCTAAAACAAATCAACTTAATTTATGGAAGAAAAAAAATGCCAACATGGCACTGCCATAGTCACAAAGTGCATTATTTTTTTAACATGCCTCAAAACAGCAGCTTGGAATTTGGAGGTTGAGGTGGGCGGGGTTGGGGAGGTGGGGGGGTTAAGGTGAAGGGGGCTTAGATGCAGCTGCACGGCCATGGAAACCCATTCCATGAAGCTCTCTGCGTACGGTACGTGGGCTAATTGGAAGGTCACATGAAGTTTGGAGCTCTGTAGCAACTGACTGTGCAGAAAGTCTTTGCACTATGCGCTTCAGCATCCGCTGACCCCTCTCTGTCAGTTTACGTGGCCTACTACTTGGTGGCTCACTTGCTTTTGTTCACAAACTCTTCTCTTTTCTTAAAATAACATTGACTTTGGGATAGGGATGTAACGGTACGTGTATTTGTATTGAACTGTTTCGGTACGGGGGTTTCGGCTCGGTTCGGAGGTGTACCGAACGAGTTTCCACACGGACATATTAAGTGGTGTACGGCACGTTGTGTAAACAATGCACACTAAGGCACAACACACGGCATGTTAGCAGCGACCGGGCTACGATAGACTGACCATACCTCCTCTTTTCACCGGGGCTGTCCGGGTGGAGTTTCTTAAATGCCTCAAATGTCCAACATTTTAAGTTAGAGTTGCGTGTATTTTCAATGTACTTACAGGTCTAACAAGGGGTTAAAAACTAAACAGATTGTGCACGCAGCAGCATTCGTGAGGGAGGGGCAGAGACAGAGAGAGCGAGAGAGTTATGATAAATGCGCATGCGTCTCCAGGCTCTGCTTTTTATCCATAGATTTATCAGATTTAATTTTTTATTATGTATAGTAGGGGTGTCAAAATTCAATCAATCAATCAATGTTTATTTATATAACCCTAAATCACAAGTATCTCAAAGGGCTGCACAAACCACAACGACATCCCCGGTAGAGCCCACATAAGGGCAAGGAAAAACTCACCCCAGTGGGACGTCTGTGACAGTGACAATGATGACTATGAGAAACCGTGGAGAGGACCGCATATGTGGGCAACCCCCCGAGGGGACCGAAAGCAATGGACGTCGAGCGGGTCTAACATGCATAGTGGATCCAACACAGGGGTGCCCATTACGTCGATCGCGATCGACTGGTCGATCTCGGAGGGTGTGTCAGTCGTTCTCAAGCCAGGCATTAAAAAAATATACATAAAAATGAGCAATCATCAATCATACCAAGACTTCACTTTCGTCAGTTGTTTGACATTCTCGGCACCCGAGGATCTTGTGAGATGATGCTGGCTGCAGCAAGCTCATATTTAAGAAAAAAATCACTAACAGGGCGGACGCGGAGAAACACATTTTATTTCTAGAGACTCCGTACCTACTGTCAAAACTCTAAAGACCGACTGCACAGTTCCTGTCTTCACCATAAAAGACCTGTTTCATCCTGCCTGTGCTAACAAAATAAGAGTCTCAGGAAGCTAGCGTGCACAAGATAGCAAGCTACGGAGTTTGATGCCAATTTATTTCTCCCCCGCCCTCAGCGACCGCTTTCTCACTTGCTTGCCCACCCGCACACTCACTGACGTCACTCACCTGCTGCCAGACATTAAAGGGCCACACACATATGCTACTCTCATAACAAAGTGTTTAAAAACGAGTATGCAAGTTGGAGAAATGAGATGCCAAATCCAACCACTTTCATGTGGTATTGGACAGAAAGAAGGACTTTTTTTTTTCCCTCCATTTGAAAATGCGGACGTTATCAGCACCACTGTCTAATTCCAATCAATGCAAGTCATCAGAATCAAATACACCAACTTATATTCTTGTCTTCATGAAAGAAAGGAATCTATGTGTGTTAAACATGCTTGTATTATCATTAAACACCATTAACTTGTTAACAAAAATGTCTCTTTCATAAATAAATAAATATAAATTATAAATAGGAATGAGGTAGATCTCCTCGACTTGGTCAATTGAAAAGTAGCTCGCCTGCAGAAAAAGTGTGAGCGCCCCTGATCTAACATAACCGTGAGAGTGTGCGTCCCGGAAGCCATTTGTGGCCCACAGCTAATGTTTTAAAGGCCCATGGCACATTGTAAAAATACTATTCAAATAAACAAAAACATAAACAAAAGTGAAATAAAAAAGTTTAAAGGCTAAATGTAATTTAGAAAAAGTTGCAACGTTGATTAATAGAGCAAAGCAGTTTTTTTTTCTTTCAAACTGTCATTGCTCAAAACATAATATTGAATCAAAATGTTATTATGAATTATTGATCAATCCAACATTCCGATTACTTCACATCAAATATTCCACTAAGAAAAATATTTTTGGTGGAAGATTTTGCAAATTTGGTAAATAAATAACCAAAAAATTTATATTTTGTTGTTTTCTTACTGTACCGAAAATGAACCGGACCGTGACCTCTAAACCTCTGCACCGAACTGACATTTTTGTGTACCATTACACCCCTACTTTGGAATGTTTAGGAGTGAGGAAATTTCACGACTGGATATGTTGCACAGGCGGCCTCCTAGGACAGTTCCACGCTGGAAATCACAAATGTTTGACTCCATTCCTAAGTGCTTGATTTTTTACACCTGATTCTCATCATGTGGATGGGTGGCCAAATACTTTTGGCAATATAGTGTATATCTGTCGGTGTGTTCAGCAATATGGAAGCGCTAAAAACCACAACAGGGCTGACGGGGTGGGGATGAAATCAAAGGGGGATTTCCAGAATTCTTAAACGGGTGAATAAGCCCGCCGACCAAACCCTGCATTCTGAAGGGACAGGCAAAAAGCAGCATGATGATGGGCTACAAAACAAAATCTATGCAACATTTGGACCAAAGAACCAACATTACATGTTATGTGGACCACCAGGCAGTGTTTGCTCTTGCCTCAAATATAATACTTCATGAGTCATTTTCTCCATTGTTCATATTTTCTTTACAATGTCTAGCCCCAGATGGCTTTCGTAGAAGCTGTAAAAAAAACACCTTAAAAGGATGCTCTGTCTGTACCACTGAGACCTTAGTTACGCATGTTATTAGAATATTATATACCAGCACATTGGACTGAGTGTGCTTCTTACAAAACTATTATGTTATTTTTTTTCTTTTGTTCTGTTTTTTTCTTTTGATTTGAATTTTCACACAGTCCACACAAAGGTGATCATAGTTGCTGGTTTTACTGCGTGCAAAAGCAACGGCAGGCGTACACATGTAAGCCTGGAGGCTTCACAAATCCTGTCAAACTTTAAACAGACTTGAATAATAATAGACTTAGAGAGACTTCCTTTTATTGTCATTCAAATTTGAACTTTATGGTACAGATAAGAATGAAATGTTGTTGCATTAACTCATTGTAGTGCAGGATAAAAGAGCATTAGGGTGCAGGTATAAATAAATAGATTACTGTAAAGATAAATATATTGCACTTTTTCATATGCATCCACGTTTATGGATGTATGTTATATTGTCTTTATATTGTATAATAATGAATAAAAAAAGACACATTCTTATACTTACATACACACTTAGACTATTATAGTGGTAATGCCTTGGCATTTTCAAATATGTAAGAAAAAAACAAAAACAAATGCTCATTTGTTTTCGTCTTTTTATTCTCCATTGTTTTCATTTTGTTATAATAGCTGTTATAACAAAGCGTAAATTCTGTTGAACAGACTTCTCTATTGAACACGGTGGCCGAACGGATATTCAGCCATGAACGGTCAGTCAGCGCAGCATCGTTCACAACCCAGTATCATGGCCCAGCTCGCAAAATGGAGACCCGATGGTGTATCTTATGCTGAGACAAAGATGGCTATGCTGATAGCTGGAAGCAACATCCCGTTCTCATTTGCGGATGCCTACAACAAATCCGTGAAGGATGTTCCCGGATTCGGAGATCGCTCGCCAATATGCAAATGGAAGAACAAAAGTTACTAAAATAGTGAAAGGTAAGTGTTGTTGTTTGTTTTTAGTACCCAGCAAGCACAGTACAGTTAGTAGAACAACTGTGTTTTTATTACTGTGTATTTGATAGGTGCCGTCGGAAATTCACTATTTCTTTTATTTATATATATAATACAATAAGCTGTGCGCAACCCGAGCGTCCCTGGTTCAATCCCCACCTAGTACCAACCTCGTCATGTCCGTTGTGTCCTGAGCAAGACACTTCACCCTTGCTCCTGATGGGTGCTGGTTAGCGCCTTGCATGGCAGCTCCCTCCATCAGTGTGTGAATGTGTGTGTGAATGGGTAAATGTGGAAGTAGTGTCAAAGCGCTTTGAGTACCTTGAAGCTAGAAAAGCGCTATACAAGTACAACCCATTCATCATTTATATACCTATAATTCACTTAAAGTCGAGTATTTCAAATATACAGTATATATATATGAAATACATATGAAATACTCGAGTTGGTGAATTATACGCCACCCCTCTTAACCACGCCCCTTGCCCCAACCACGCCCCCAACCATGCCTCCGCCCCACCCCCGACCACGCCATCCACCCCCCACCTCCCAAAATCGGAGGTCTCAAGGTTGGCAAGTATGTCTCTACCCCCGAACCTTCGTAACTTAAACTCTTCAAACTCTTCAAATCAAGACTCAAAACACACCTATTCCTGACTGCTTATTCACTGTAACCATCATATCTTATCTATCTTAGTTGTTGTCGTTTTTATCCAATTTCATTTTATTGTTTTGATTTGGTACGGTGTCCTTGAGTGCCCAGAAAGGCGCCTTATAAGTAAAATGTATTAATTAATTATGTCTCCCGGCTGGCCTGGGAATGCCTCGGGATCCCCAGGGAAGAGCTGGACGAAGTGGCTGGAAAGAGGGAAGTCTGGGCTTCCCTGCTTAGGCTGCTGCCCCCGTGACCCGACCTCGGATAAGCGGAAGAAGATGGATGGATGGATGGACAACAAAATATGTGTATTATATGAATCTCCCCATTTAATTACAGATACATAAATTACCATCCCATTCCATAACACTTTCATAAAAGTACACTTACCGTTAAGTTTATATGCACTCAACATCACATCCATTGATGAATTTAGCGTTTGATTGACACACTGTTTGCGTTCTTCGGAAGGATTAAGGATAAAGAGGACATTACCATATAGATGAACCTTCAAGACGAGGCCACAAAAGGAGACGCTAATGTGTAAATAAACTCGGGAGCCCATCGGCGAGTCTGTCACTTGAATTACACCAGAATCATTTATCATGTACTGCGTGGCTTAATGGCGCCGGAATGCAACACAACGTGCATCCCTGCATCCCTGCATCGGGGTCCTCTTCTTCAGGCTTTGCGACTCGTTACGTGAATAAAGCACTTTGCACGTCAGCCAATCAGACGGTTTCCCCTGCAGTCAGCACATGTCCTTACCGTTTTTCACCGCATTCCCGCGCCAAGCGGTTGGTCGCAAATGAGTATTGACACAGCTGTCAGACATATATTTTACTTCCCACAGAGGGTAGAGCCAGCAATGAAGCTTCATTGTAATTACTCAGAAAACATTAATTGGTGTTAAAAAAAGCTGTTTTTAGAAAAAAAAAAACATGTCCAAAGGTAGCTGAATTATATTCATAACACAGTAATTTCAAATATACACTATATTGCCAAAAGTAATTGGCCAATCATTCAAATGATGAGAATCAGGTGCCCTAGTTGTCACGCCTATGGATCATGTTTTGTTTTGGTCATGTTCGGTTTTGTTTTTTGGACACTCAGTTCCTGTTTTACATTTCCTGGTTCTTTTTTGTTACCTTGACTACTCATTAGTTTCCACCTTGTCTCCAAGTCACGCCCCGATCCTCAGTTCTCACACCTGTTAATCATTATCTTAGCTATTATTTAAGTCACAGCTGCCAAGTGTTCAGTCTGGCAACTTCACTTTACCCACGTATATACCTTAACTCCTTCATGCCATTCCATGCTGTTCGTTTTTTCCATGCCACGTAAGTTTTGCTATTCATGCCACCGTGCAAGTGTTGTTGTTCATGTTTATAGTTTGTAGCCTTTATGTTAGTCTTTTGTTTTTTCGTAGCCAAGTATTCGTACCTCCTTGTGAGTGCCCTTTGTTTGCCTTTTTTGTAGTTTGTTTTTGTGAGTGGCAGAGGGGTTAGTGCGTCTGCCTCACAATACGAAGGTCCTGCAGTCCTGGGTTCAAATCCAGGCTCAGGATCTTTCTGTGTGGAGTTTGCATGTTCTCCCCGTGAATGCGTGGGTTCCCTCCGGGTACTCCGGCTTCCTCCCACTTCCAAAGACATGCACCTGGGGATAGCTTGATTGGCAACACTAAATTGGCCCTAGTGTGTGAATGTGAGTGTGAATGTTGTCTGTCTATCTGTGTTGGCCCTGCGATGAGGTGGCGACTTGTCCAGGGTGTACCCCGCCTTCCGCCCGATTGTAGCTGAGATAGGCGCCAGCACCCCCCGCGACCCCAAAAGGGAATAAGCGGTAAAAAATGGATGGATAAATTAAAATGTACTCACAGTCACGTCTCGCTCGTGCCAACTATCCTTTGCGTCTGGGAAACAACCCACGTCATAGTCCTAGTTTGACACTAGTCATGTGGTGAGTTGTTTTTCCGTTGCTTATTTTCTGTACACTTTGGCACACTATATTTACTCTGTCTCTGATCCACAGTATGGAGCGCAGCTGGTGCAAAGCAGGAGCATACACCTGAAATTGATTAAGGGGGTCTATTTAACCTGGGTGCTGACACCATGCGAGCGCCGGAACTTTGTGTCTCACCACCGTATTGCTCGCATGCGTACGCTCCTTCGGCTCACTTGCAAACCTTAGTTTGACTCGTGCTCCCCGCCAGGTTTGATTGTAATCTCTAGCCTTGTCTAGCTCTTTTAGTTTGTTTTGTTACTCTTTTTTTTGT
The DNA here is from genome assembly GCF_033978795.1 of Nerophis ophidion. Classification (NCBI taxonomy): domain Eukaryota; kingdom Metazoa; phylum Chordata; class Actinopteri; order Syngnathiformes; family Syngnathidae; genus Nerophis; species Nerophis ophidion. The sequence goes on from NC_084627.1 coordinate 21,214,013, forward strand.
AGAAGTGTATTTTTTCCTAGCCTCGTCTAGCGTTTTATGTTTATACTTAGCTCTTTTGGTTTACTTTTTCCATACAGTATTTTCCTGGCTGTGTCCAGCGCTTTTGGTTAGTTTTTTGGTAGCAACTATTTCAGTTCGTTCATGGTGTGTTTTGTGCTCCACCATCTCCTTGTGTTACATATATTTGGCAACCTTACGTCCAAATAAAGACAAACTTTGTTTTGCTACCATCTACTTCTCTGCATCCTTGGGATCCACACACTTCTACACCTAACAAGTCACTTGGCTTGGTGTATGAAATCAAGCACTTAGGCATGGAGACTGTTTCTACAAACATTTGTGAAAGAATGGGCCACTTTCAATGATTTCCAGCGTGGAACCGTCATATGATGCCACTAGAGATGTCCGATAATGGCTTTTTTGCGGATATCCGATATTCCCATATTGTCCAACTCTCAATGACCGATACCGATATCAACCGATACCGATATGTACAGTCGTGGAATTAACATATTATTATTCCTAACTTTGTTGTGATGCCCCGCTGGATGCATTAAACAATGTAACAAGATTTTCCAAAATAAATCAACTCAAGTTATGGAAAAAAAATGCCAACATGCCACTCCCATATTTATTATTGAAGTCACAAAGAGCATTATTGTTTTTAACATGCCTCAAAAAAGCAGCTTGGAATTTGGGACATGCTCTCCCTGAGAGAGCATGAGGAGGCTGAGGTGGGCGGGGTTGAGGTGTGTGTGTGGGGGTGGGGGGAGGGGATTGCGGGGGTGTATATTGTAGCGGACATCTCTCGATGCCGCCTGTGCAACAAATTCAGTCGTGACATTTCCTCGCTCCTAAATATTCCAAAGTCAAATGTATTATAAGAAAATGAAACTTTTGGGAACAACAGCAACTCACCCACCGAATGTTAGGCCACGTAAACTGACAGAGACGAGTCAGCGGATGCTGAAGCGCATAAAAAAAACAACAACTTAGATATATATCGCGCTTTTCTAGACACTCAAAGCGCTGACAGAGAAGTGGGACTCAACATTCATTCACACCTGGTGGTGGTAAGCTACATCAGTAGCCACAGCTGCCCTGGGGTAGACTTTCTGCACAGTCAGTTGCTACAGAGCTCCAAACTTCATGTGATCTTCCGATTAGCCCACGTACAGTACGCAGAGGGCTTCATGGAATGGGTTTCCATGGCCGGGCAGCTGCATCTATGTCAGAGTTGCCACTGACAGTTTGTGTGTGTTTTAGTTTCTCCTCTGTGTGTTTAGTATTTCTTGTCCTTAGTTCCTGTCTAGTGCTCTTATTTTGGTTCAGCTTCCTGTTTGTCTCCCTGTGTCCTGTTTTCACTCAGCTGCGGCTGATTGGCAACTGGTCACACCTGATGTCAATCAGCCAGCTCCTACTTTACCTGCTTTGTTCCTCCAGTCAGGGCTGGATCATTGTATTGTCTTGTCGATGTCACGTCTAGTCGCTCTTGTGATGTGTTATCGCTCCAGTCGTGTCGTACCTTGTCTTTGCAGCGTAGCGGTAAGCTATATTCAGTTGATGTTTGTAGCTTACTTTTTTTTGTTCCCTGCTTCCGTTTTATTTTTTATTATACAAGTACGACTTCTGTTTGCCTGTTCGCTACCCGCTAGCTTCCACGCAAAGCTCCTGTTCGTTATTTTCTAGCTCCCAGGCTAGCTCCTTTTGTTTGATTATCCACCTCGTGCGCGCTTTGTGTTTGTACCCTTTTGGTTTTGTTTTTGTCTTAGTATTGAATTAAATCATGTTTTCTCATTACATACCTGCCTCTATCTCTGCATCTTGGGGTTAGTCACCAAATAACTCTTGACAATCTAAGCCCTACATCACCAAGTCCAATGCAAAGCGTGCGATGCAGTGGTGTAAAGAAAGTCGCCACTGGAATCTAGAGCAGTGGAGATGTGTTTTCTGGAGTGATGAACCACGCTTTTCCATCTGGCAATCTGGTGGACGAATCTGGGTTTGGAAGTTGCCGGGAGGACGCTACATTTCGGACTGCATTGTGCCGAGTGTGAAATTTGGTGGAGGAGGAATTATGGTGTGGGGTTGTTTTTCAGGAGTTGGGCTTGGCTCCTTAGTTCCAGTGAAAGGAGTTTTGAATGCTGCAAGATACCAAAACATTTTGAACAATCCCATGGGATGGCACTTTAAGTTCATATGTGAGTAAAGGCAGGTGGCCAAATACTTTTGGCAATATAGTGTATTAAGGAATAACTTATATTGAAAGGATTTATTTTAGCAAACCAACATAAAAAAAAAATTGCAGTATTTTCCCCCAGCTCACAAAGCTTCCATTTTCCTCTTTGTCTTTCATCCGTACGTTACACATGTAGAACAATTGGTGGGATTTAGGCTACAATTTCCCTGACTTTTTGGCGTTCGATACCCCGATGAGCTGCATTTACGCTTTCAGATGGAAGGCACATCCGCTCTCTTGTGTCTGGATTGAATCATTAAATGTTAACCGTGGCTTCTGGTGTGATCTTCCGCGGCTTTGGCAGGAGCACGCGGTGAAAACGGGAGAACAGAGTGTGCACGGAGTTGGAGCGACACCCTCACGCTGGGAGTGTGAACACGAGCTGACGCTGACTTGAGGAGGCATCCTTGCAAGCGCGAGAACGCACGCACAGAAGGAAGCAGGTACGAAACAAAATAAGCGAGGTAGGGAGCTGTCTATTGGAGGGGAATATTCTATTTTGCCATTATTTCGATGACAACAGTGGTTCTGAAATGGGGGTACGCGTACCCCTGGGGGTACTTGAAGGTATGCCAAGGGGTACGTGAGATTTTTTTTTTTAAATATTCTAAAAATAGCAACAATTCTTTATAAATATATTTATTGAATAATACTTCAACAAAATATGAATGTAAGTTCATAAACTGTGAAAAAACATGCAACACTGCAATATTCAGTGTTGACAGCTAGATTTTTTGTGGACATGTTCCATAAATAATAATATTAAAGATTTATTTTTTTGTGAAGAAATATTTAGAATGAAGTTCATGAATCCAGATGGATCTCTATTACAATCCCCAAAGAGGGCACTTTAAGTTGATGATTACTTCTATGTGTAGAAATATTTATTTATAATTGAATCATCTGATTATTTTTCAACAAGTTTTTAGTTATTTTAAAAATTTTTTTCCAAATAGTTCAAGAAAGACCACTACAAATGAGCAATATTTTGCACTGTTATACAATTTAATAAATCAGAAACTGATGACATAGTGCTGTATTTTACTTCTTTATCTCTCTTTTTTTTCAACCAAAAATGCTTTGCTCTGATTAGGGGGTACTTCAATTAAAAAAATGTTCACAGGGGGTACATCACTGAAAAAAGGTTGAGAACCACTGCTATAGAACAGCGGTGTCAAACTAATTTTAGCTCAGGGGCCGCATGGAGGAAAATCTATTCCCAATTGGGCCGGAATGGTAAAATTATGGCATGATAACTTAAAAATAAAGATTAATTCAGGTGTTTTTCTTTGTTTTACTTTGGCCAATAATAGAACAAGCACATTCTGAAAATGTCCATCTTATTCCCTTTGGGGTCGCTGGTGCCTATCTCAGCTACAATCGAGCAGAAGGCGGGGTACACCCTGGACAAGTCGCCACCTCATCGCAGGGCCGACGATTCAATTCTGAATCAATTTTCAATTCAACTCAATTCTCTATTCAAACCATCCATCCATCCATTTCCTACCGCTTTTCCCTTTCGGGTAGCAGCGGTGCTGTAGCCTATCTCAGCTGCTATTCAAACCATATCGAGCAATATATCATCTGGTATAAAAATGGTATAAAACAGGTCATAGGTTACAAAGTGCGGATATGGCCTAAACAACACATTTTCAAAATTGGATTCTTTTAATATTTCGAATCAGAATAAGTGACAATTGGAATTCGGATGTAAATCGATCTCTTTTCAGCACCCCTACTACTTGTATGGAAGGAAAACTATGAATATTTCCATAGCAATAGCGCTGTCCCAGGTGTCAAGGCTGCATCTCTCCAGGTATATGGTGTATGTGAGTGACAGGAAGAGAAGCTCGTACTACCTAGGGGTAAAGTTGTTTGGCGACATGTGTTGTTTTTTTTTTGTTGATTAAAAAACACAGTTTTGTATTCGGGTCAATATAGCAGTTGTACTTTTCTCGTAACAACGTAACTTCTTCTAGTGTTTGATTAATGATCTGATGTGGGGGCTTTGTGTAATCCAGTGTTTTTTAACCTTTTTTGAGCCAAGGCACATTTTTTGCGTTGAAAAACTCCAGAGGCACACCACCATTCATAAAAAAACTAAACTCAGTTGACAGTAAAAAGTCGTTGTTGCAATTGTTGGATATGACTTTAAACCATAACATCCGTGCGTCACAATAGCTCTTGTCTCAAAGTAGGTGTACTGTCACATCAAGCCGTGACATATTTTGAGTTTTTTGCTGTTTTCCTGTGTGTAGTGTTTTAGTTCTTGTTTTGCACTCCTATTTTGGGGGCTTTTTCTCTTTTTTTTGGTATTTTCCTGTAGCAATTTCATGTCTTTGTTTTAGCAATCAAGGGTTTTTCAGTTGTTTTCATCCTTCTTTGTGGGGACATTGATGATTGTCCTGTCATGTTCGGGTGTACTTTGTGGACGCCGTCTGCTGCTCCACAGTAAGTCTTTGCTGTCGTCCAGCATTCTGTTTTTGTTTACTTTGTAGCCATTTCAGTTTTAGTTTTGTTACGCATAGCCTTCCCTAAGCTTCAATGCCTTTTCTTATTGGCACTCACCTTTTGTTTATTTTTAGTTTAAGCATTAGATACCTTTTTACCTGCAAGCTGCCTCCCGCTGTTTCCGACATCTACAATACAATAAGCCACCTACTGATATGTAAAAGTATTACACGGTTACTCTGACGAACTCTAGAGAGCATTGACACTCATCAACAACAACATAATTTGTAGATTATAATTACTGGTGGGCAGCACGGTAGAACAGGGGTTAGTGCATGCGCCTCACAATACGAAGGTCCTGAGTATTCCTGAGATCAATCTCGGGCTCGAGATCTTTCTGTGTGGAGTTTGCATGTTCTCCCCGTGACTGCGTGGGTTCCCTTCGGGTACTCTGGCTTCCTCCCACCTCCAAAGACATGCACCTGGGGATAGGTTGATTGGCAACACTAAATGGTCCCTAGTGTGTGAATGTGAGTGTGAATGTTGTCTGTCTATCTGTGTTGGCCCTGCATTCCGGCTTTCCGCCCGAATGCAGTTGAGATAGGCTCCAGCACCCCTTGCAATCCCAAAAGGGACAAGTGGTAGAAAATGGATGGATGAATGGATAATCACTGTTTTGCAAAAAAATAAATAATAGTAGAAATTAGATAATCTCCCACGGCAAACCAGACTGCATCTCACGGCACGGCACAGTGGTTGAAAAACACAGCTTTAATCCAACTTTTAAAACATAACGTGGGCAAATAAAATGTTTTTTGAGTGAACTTCGCCTTAACCTTTGCACCTGAACTTGTAGACTTCTGAAGGCGGTATATTGGGGGGCAGGGGTTGTTTGGGGCCACCTGGTGGTTTACCTCAACATAACCACTTGCTCCCGAATATATGACGACTTTGTTGTGGTTAAACAGGGGAGGACTGACGGCAACTGACAACAGGGGGTGGTATAGCTTTATGTATTTATTATATATATATCTATATATCTATATATATATATATATATATATATATATATATATATATATATATATATATATATATATATATATATATATATATATTCAAACAATGCTAAATATACTAACTAAGGAAATGAAGTGTGATAAAATCCAAGAATGTGTATGGTGTAAGGCTATGTGTTGTAGATTAGCTGTTGAGTGTTACCCTAAATGTTGAATGAGATGCGAGAAAGTCCAGGGGAGAGAGAAGTCCAAACGTCCGAGTCCAAAGCCAGGGAAGTCAAGGATTGATGAAGGCTGTCAGAGTCCAGAGAAAGATCCGGGGAAAAGTGAGACGCAAAGCTCACTTTCAAAACGACGGAGGATATGTACACTTACTGAAGACTATACTCCGGCGCCGCATACCAGGTTGTGCGAGCATATGAAGGCAGCTTGTTCATCCCAGGTACGCTGATTACATATATCCTTCCTTGTCTTATATTTGGATCAATATGGTATTTTTAGCATTAAATTTCCTCATTACACTACATTTGGTACCTCAACTTGTACCTGTTTAGGCATTAAACTAGTTGGGCCTGAATTAATTGCGCCCTCTGCTGGTTGGCCTGCATTAGTGCCTTGCAAAACACTCCTCAACACATCCTCCTTAATACAAACGTCAGATTGCTACTGTGTTCAAGAACCTTGCAGCGAAGACCCGTGATGTCTTTGTGGTAAGCAGGTGCCTCATTGGTCATGCTCGGAGCTGCTTGATGACCTCCTGTCCTCCTCAGTGTCCAGCTCATTTTTACCATGCTGATGGTGTCCCGTGGCTGAGATCTGTTACTCACTCTTCCTCCTCTTCTAAGGTTTCTGTCTCAGTGCCCCTTCATTTGAGCCAATTCTTGCCACGGCGGCGTATAAGCAGAGTGTGAATCATCAGGCAAAAAAGAATAAGGTGCCTCGCACGGCAGCCAGCTGCTCAGGGCTCATCGAGTTGGGTAGTGTGCACACGGGTAGAAATACCAGCTGGGCAGAAAAAGCAACAGCAGGTGGCTAGCTACAGGCACAAAAACCAGCATTAGGCAAACTTTAATGTTTCTGACAGATTTGCATATTCTTTCTTCGATAAATGATTGGTAAGTATGCCAACCAAGTGCAGTTTTAGGTTATTTTCATAACCTTGTCTAGAAGAACCGCATTTTCTTGACCTGGTGGTGTCTGTAAGTCCTGGTCCAGACATATACAGATACTGGTTTCTTGTTTAGTGTGAGTGCCAAATGTTCATATTTAATGATAATAATGAAAATCAATATTGAGTGTCCGCCCTAAAATCAGAATCAGAATCAGACTAATCCCCGAGGGGAAAATAAAATATTCAGCACAATCCCATTCAAGATCAGACAAACATTACAGGGAGACAGAACAGGATCAAACATTACAGGGAGACAGAACAGGATCGCTGACGGGTCTGCCAACTTCCGGCGCCCCTTTCAAAAAAGTTGAGATATAGGTAAACAATGTGTCTAAACCTGGGCCCCTGGAGAGGGCGTCCAGACTGAGGCCAAGTGAAAAACAACTCTCAGCCATAGCACACATCCCTCTTACATGTGTGTAAGAGGGAAACATCAAACATCAAAGAACACAAAGTACATTAAAAAGAGCAGAGCTGATGCAAGCAGCCACTTCTACATACAGCTATGAATAAAAAGTAAAAGAAACATATACACAGATTGGTAGGTCGTGAGTTCAAACCCCGACCGAGTCATACCAAAGACTATAAAAATGGGACCCATTACCTCCATGCTTGGCATCAAGGGTTGGAATTGGGGGTTCCATACATTTACTACCGCTTATTCCCTTTTGGGGTTGCGGGGGGCGCTGGCGCCTATCTCAGCTACGATTGGGCGGAATGCGGTTTACATCCTGGACAAGTCGCCACCTCATCGCAGGGTCAACACAGATAGACAGACAACATTCACACTCACATTCACACTCTAGGGACCATTTAGTGTTGCCAATCAACCTATCCCCAGGTGCATGTTTTTGGACTTGGAATTGGGGGTTAAATCACCAAAATGATTCCCGAGCGCGGCCACTGCTGCTGCTCACTGCTGCTGCTCTCTGCTCTCCTCACCTCCCAGGGGGTGGAACAAAGGGTTGGGTCAAATGCAGAGGGTACTTTCACCATACCTAGTTTCTGTGTGTGACTATTAGTGGTACTTTAACTTTTAATACACAAACAAGCTTATTTTACTTTTTTGTACCAACTACCTCTTGTTTGTACGACTTAAGTTGGCAACATCAACGACATCTTGCAGCAATTGGTCTTCACAAAGGTTAATGTCCTACGTGCAGTGCCTGTCCATTATGAAAAATAATTGTTTAATTGATCTGTGGTAAACGCAGATAAACTCAGACAGCATAGTTTGTTATCAGCTGTTTGCTGTCCACGTAGCGACTGTCATGATCCGTGAGCCCGGATCATGTTTTGTTACTTTCTGTTAGTTTTGGACTCCCTTAGTTTCTGTTTGTGCACCGCTGGGTTTGTTTTAGCTTCCATGGGGATTAATTGGGTTCACCTGCCTCTGGTTAGTGGTCGGCATGCTCACCTGTTGTCGACCGCTAATCAGAGAGCTATTGATTCACCTCTCTCGCCACACTCGTCCGGGCTTCATTGTTTGCTTCACGCAACAAGTTGGTTATTCCTGCTATTCTTGATTCTTGTTCCTGCCCTAAGCTTCGCCATAGCTTCCCATGCGATCAGCCCGCTTTTCTGTTTATTCTTGTTTTGTCTACTTGTATCTACGGTGTATGATTTATGAGAAATACAAAGAAAAAAGCATTTAGTCAGCCACCGACTGTGCAAGTTCTCCCACTTAAAATGATGACAGAAGTCTGTAATTTTCACCATAGGTTCACTTCAACTATCCCCTTAGCAGAAAAACAGCCCCAAAGCATGATGTTTCCACCCCCATGCTTCACAGTAGGTGTGGTGTTCTTTGGATGCAACTCAGTATTCTTCTTCCTCCAAACACTAAAAGTTGAATTTATGCCAAAAAGTTCTATTTTGGTTTCATCAGACCACATGACATTCTCCCAATCCTCTGCTGTATCATCCATGTATCCATTTTGGTATAACACTTACCCAGAATGCCATGCATCTATGACTCTTGGCTATATTATACACCTCGCTAGCACCAAATCCCCCCTCTCCCTCTCCGTGCGTAGGTTGAGGTGGCCGGGGTTGGGGGTGCGTGTATAATATAGCCAAGAGTCATGGATGCATGGCATTCTGGGTAAGTGTTATGTTGCATTTATAATGTGTTATAGAGCCGATGTTCTCCAGAAATGTGTTTGGTGTGGGTTCACAGAGTGTGGCGTAAATTAGTAAGAGTGTTAAGGTTGTTTATATCACAACCATCAGTGTAAAAGGTATGGCTGTTGACCAAGTATGCATTGCAATCTTGTATGAGAAGCAGCGAAATGCATTCGTCCGGCCGGCACGCAGATAGCATGGGGTAAAGGTGGGTGCGATGACATGTTGTAGAGCAGTGGTCCCGAACCACAGGGGCCGCGGCCGCAGAATAATTTTTAATTATTATTATTTTTTTCAATCACACTCAATTATTTACTGCATGCCATTGGTAAGCGCAGCACCCCGGTGGCTATTCAAGGAAATACGATATATATATATATATATATATATATATATATATATATATATATATATATTCATATATATATATATATATATATATATATATATACATATATATATATACTTTTCAGATTTTTGGGGTGACGATTCAATTCAGGATTGATTCCTGATTCAAACTGATTCTTGAATATATTAAGTGGTATACAAATAATGACAAAACCTCCCGAAAAAGCCTGTTTCGCAGGTTTCCCTGCTCTTCAGGGGATTTTTAAAAATGTATGTATTCAGGGAAAATCCCCTGAAAAGCAGGGAAACCTGCGAAACAGGCTTTTGGGAGCAAATAGGTCAGAAAAAAACAGAGGCTAACGTATATTCCGCTCTACCCCGGTAGTGAGCACTGTATAACGGATAACCACAGAAACCTTGTGTATGTATATACAGTGGGGCAAAAAAGCATTTAGTCAGCCACCGATTGTGCAAGTTCTCCCACTTAAAATGATGACAGAGGTCTGTAATTTTCATCATAGGTACACTTCAACTGTGAGAGACAGAATGTGGAAAAAAAATCCAGGAATTGACATTGTCGGAATTTTAAAGAATTTATACGTAAATTATGGTGGAAAATAAGTATTTGGTCAACCATTCAAAGCTCTCACTGATGGAAGGAGGTTTTGGCTCAAAATCTCACGATACATGGCCCCATTCATTCTTTCCTTAACACGGATCAATCGTCCTGTCCCCTTAGCAGAAAAACAGCCCCAAAGCTTGATGTTTCCACCCCCATGCTTCACAGTAGGCATGGTGTTCTTGGGATGCAACTCAGTATTCTTCTTCCTCCAAACACGACGAGTTGAGTTTATACCAAAAAGTTGTATTTTGGTTTCATCTGACTACATGACATTCTCCCAATCCTCTGCTGTATCATCCATGTATCCATTTTGGTATAAACTCAGTGGCTAAACAACTGCGGATGGACTTTAGCCGCTAGCTAGCTATCCATGTCCAAAAGCACCATTCCTGAGGGTGTTTCAGTGTTATAACTTCACTATTATCGAAGGGCTGGGCGATATATCGCGGGTTTGTCTCTGTTCGATATAGAAAATGACTATATCGTGATATTTGAGTAGACGTTCTCACACAATTGCTTTTAGCTGCTAGCATTACACTGCATGCTCTTCTCACTCTTTCTTGTCTCTCCTTCTCACAGACAGCAAGTGCACCTTCTTACACACGTCACATACGTATACACCCTCGTTAGCTGTGGTGCGAGTGGTAATACGAGAGAAAGAAGGTGCAAATCTGGTAACAAATGAAGGAAGAATTAATTCCCAAGAAAAACAGCAGGGGGTCCATCGTCTGGCGGTGGTTTGGCTTCAAATGGGAATATGTTGAACAGGCGACCGTAATTTGTCAAGTGTGGGACAAAAGCATTGCTACAAAAAGTAGCATTACTGCTAATATGTAGCATCATTTGAAAAGTCACCTTCTAGAGAGTGAAGAGTGCTTACTCCGCAATTAAACATCTCCATTCGGTGCCACACCAGCAGAATGCCGAGGCAACCATTTCCACATCAACACCGAATGAAACAAATAGTGAACAATATAAATGTCTGCAGTAACCTACCACGTAGCGATTAGATTTCCTATTATGCAGCTCATTTTTATTTGACAGTTTTTGAAATATCTTGTGTGACATCATGCACAAAAGTGCACTTTATTTGTTTTAAACTATTGTAGTAGCGTTCTGTACAAAAGTGCACTTTAGATTAGTGGTGTTTTGATATGTCATCTTCGTGACATCATGCACAAAAGTGCACTCATAGCTTGTTTAAAAATGTCTGACAATCTTGCACTTTCTGTTTTGAAATGACATGAATGTTTGTGCCACTGCTTAATTACTTTTTAATAAATAGAGCTTTGTTCAATTGACTTAGTTGTGATTTTCCTCTCTGCATGAAAGTTTAAAATGAGCATATATTAATGCAGTATGAAGAAGAACGTTTTAATGTAGACACATAGAATCATCATACTGCTGTGATTATAAACATCAAGTGTTAATTCAAGGCTAAGGCAAAATATGGAGATATATATCGTGTATCGTGACATGGCCTAAAAATATCCAGATATTAAAAAAAGCCATATCGCCCAGCCCTACTTTATAGTTTTTTTAAACCAACATACGTCCGTTCTCCCTTTTCTATCTACACACTGGCGGTATTATACTAATACCGGTATACCGTACAACTCTAGCTCAAAATAATATCATTTATATACCTATGATTTCAGCCTTTCAAAGTTCCTCTTGAACCACCAATTTTTGACCTTGGTAGTTGTCAAATCCTAGTTACGTCCCTGCCCCTAACGTCCATAGTCTATGTCCCCGAGTACACACAGTTATTCCAGAAGTTTGGATAAATAAAAGCTAGTTGTACACCCAGAATTGTTACGGCGCACCCGTAGTCTGCGTCTCCCTGACAGCGCGCTCGGACACCCCCCCGCTCACGCTGAGCGCAGCACGCTCACGCAGGGACAAGCCTGCACTCAATTGCCAATCTGCACACCTGGTGTTGATGAGGGCGAGCTGGATAAAAGACCAGTGGACCCAAGGATCGGCGCGGGAACTTAGTTACCTCTCTGTGTACCATAAGCCTGATGTTCTCTCACCGTTTTTTCCCCCTCTGTGATTCTGACGTCCGTTTTGCTCTCCCACTGTGTTTTGCCGAGTCTTCCCCCTCCGAGATCGTCCGTTGTTTCCCCTGTGTTTTTGGACTGCCTTCCTCGTTCCTCGACTCCTCGCTCGCCCCTGGACTCTGACACCTTTCTCTTGCCCCGGATCACCTGCCTGCCCCATGGACTGCCTCGTTCCTTCGCTCTCGTCAACACTTGGTAACACACACTTCAGTTAATCTACACACATTGTAACACACATTCGCACTTGGGTTTGACATATTCCATTTCCTTAGTTTATTAGTTAGTATTCCATCCATCCATCCATTTTCTGCCGCTTATTCCCTTTGGGGTCGCGGGGGGCGCTGGTGCCTATCTCAGCTACAATCGGGCGGAAGGCGGTGTACACCCTGGACATGTTGCCACCTCATCGCAGGGCCAACACAGATAGACAGACAACATTCACACTCATATTCACACACTAGGGACCATTTAGTGTTGCCAATCAACCTATCCCCAGGTGTATGTCTTTGGAGGTGGGAGGAAGCCGGAGTACCCGGAGGGAACCCACGCATTCACGGGAAGGACATGCAAACTCCACACAGAAAGATCTCGAGCCCGGGATTGAACCCAGGACTACTCAGGACCTTCGTATTGTGAGGCAGACGCACTAACCCCTCTGCCACCGTGAAGCCCTTAGTTAGTATTGTTATTATCATATATATACATTGACTATATGTATAATAAATTATTGTACTTTAGTGCCCTCTGGTGTCTGAGCCGTCACCTCCCCTAAGTCAAAACATAACAAGAATATGATCGCTCTCGTCATATCCAGGGGATGATTGGTCTGAATGAGCTGTTCTGCCCTCCATGTTTGCTCCATGCAGGATTGCAATGACCCCCGCATCCCCACAGCTTGGCACATTGACACATGAACAGACAAATCATGACGGTAAACAACCCCCTCTCACCTTCGTTTAAACACGCAGCAGAAAACAAAACACACACATACACAACCCCCAACCCCCAAAAACAACAAAAAAACAATTTCTGCTTTGATTCTTATGTCGCCTTTCTCCGGCTTGCCTGCGAGACGTGAACTGCACCAAAGCGATGAAGTATTCTTAGAACGCTCGGCCTCCTTCTGTAGTAGGGCGTCAAACTTGGAATAAAATATGCAGGCGCGTCTAAAAATGGGAAACTTTTGCCTTGGCGCGGAGACGACACATATTCCTGTCAGCGTAAACAAGAGGCGGTCAAATTGAGTCTGACATTTCAAACATTAATGGTGCTGATACTGGTGTGGAAGAGGAACGGGCATTCTGGGACAGAAAAGCTCCCGATGTCCCACAAAAGGAAAGTCCAATCTGCTCTTGTCAGCGCCAAAAGCGCGTGTGGTCAGGAACCTATAGATATAGATGGAGGATGGTTGGTGGGGGGGCGGCGGCTGCTCGGGGCCGGAGTTCATGCATGTGTATCTGTGTGCGAGGAACCTCTGTGTCCTCGGGGATGCCTGATCCACGCCTGTGCCTCCTCCAACAACCAGATGAGAGCTTATGTAACGGCAGGGAAGCTGACGAGCGTGGCCAACGCTGGCTAATGAGAATCTACATTAATTTTACTTGAAGAGGCATCGAACGCACGGCCCCAGGCGCAACTCGCTGTGCATCAGTACGTACTGTAAAGTAACTGGGATGCTTGACCGCAAGCGTGGCGAGCAGTGCGAGGGCATACAGTCATTGTTGCCATGCAGTACTGTGAGAATCCAAGTACTTTTCTGTTATGCCTATTTTCTCAACAAGACCAATGCGATTAAATCACCAGGATGATGAAGTCACAAAGAAAGTCATCAAGTCAGAAACATTAATAAAGAAATATGTTTACGAATGTCAGAGATCTGTCACGGCGCCATGACACGCGGCCACGCACCGGCAAGGCTGCAGGCAATCAGCAATCAGCGTACCTGGGAAAGATGAAGGCGAGCAGTGTAAAGAACAGCAGACCTGAAGATCCTGTGCCGGACCATAGTTAACTCCTCGTCTCCGGCTTCCCTCACGCCTACTTGATCTCTCTCTGTGGCTTCCCAGTTTCCGTGTCTTATGTCTAGGGAGGTCTGATAATATCGGACTGCCGATATTATTGCAGCACTAACTCTTCCGGGATGCTACAATATACAATCCCCATTAGCCCACCCCCCACCCCCACCTCAACCTTGCCCTACTCAACCTCTTCATGCTCTCTCAGGGAGCGCATGTCCCAAATTACAATCTGCTGTTTTGAAGCATTTTAAAAAAAGAATGCACTTTGTGACTTAAATAATAAATATGGCAGTGTCATGTTGGCATTTTTTGACATAACTTGAGTTGGTTTATTTTGGAAAACCTTGTTACATTGTTTAATGCATCCAGCGGGGCATCACAACAAAATTAGGCATAATAATGTGTTAATTCTACCACTGTATATATCGGTATCGGTTGATATCGGTATCGGAAATGAAGAGTTGGACAATATCGGAATATCGGATATCGGCAAAAAAGCCATTATCGGACATGTCCCGTGTGTTTCCCGCAGCTTTTCCCATGTCTCCCATGATCGAGGTGTGTGCCTCGACTTCCCTCTGGACTTTGGACTGCCCCCCGCCCCCGCTTGGACACGGACCTCATTGCTTCTCTCCAGCCCCTGCCTTGCCGCATTTGGTCTGGTGAAAGATTCGCTCAACACTCACGGTAACACACTCATTAATTCCTACACATAGTCTCACACCATACAGTTAGATTTTTGTCCCACTCCCTTCTCTAGTTTACATTATATTATTGTTTGTTATATATATATATATATATATATATATATATATATATATATATATATATATATATATATATATATATATATACTTATCATAGAGCTTAATTAATACGCCCTGTTGTGGTCTGTGCCGTCTTCACTCCCTCCCAAACATAACAAGATCTACTACATGACAGGAGTGGTATACTGTTTTTAGAAACCTAATGCAAAATCATTAAAGATCTGAGAGGAGAACTTTGCTGTTTTTAAGGATGTTTGAAGGAAAAATTCAAAGATTCTCTATATGACATGATTGGTCCGCTGTTTTTAAAGAAGAAATGCGATTCAAAGATCCTCTAAATGACAAGAGAAGTCCGACCGCCTGGTATAGTCAAATTTTCTCAATGAAACCAGAGTGCTCTGCTGTTTTTAACAATCTAATGCAAAAAAAGTATTAGTCAAAAGTGTTCTGTATGACAGCAAAACTATGCTGTTTTAAGGACCTACACCTAGTCAAAGATTCTCAATATAAAAGAAAGGGCCTTTTAACAATCTACGGCTAGTCAAAGTTCATCTACATGTCAGGGGTGCTCTGCTGTTTTTTCAAGGACCAACTGGGAAAAAAAATCTTCAAAGATCCTCTTTGAGACAGGAATGCCCCGCTGTTTTTATGGACCAACCGTAAACAAAACCTCAACAATCTGTATAACAGGATCCCTTTGCTGTTTTTAATGATCTATGGCAAAACAACTAAATACCTTCTAAATGACAGGAGTGCTCTGCTGTTTTTATTGATCTACTTTTAAAAAGGACTGGTCAAAGATCTTTTAAATGACAGGAGCGCCGAGCTGTTTTTTAAGGACTCACTCCTATTCAAAGACTCTCAATACAACAGGAGTGCGCTGCCTTTTTTAACATCTACTGCAACAAATGCTAGTCATAGCCGCTGTTTTTAAAGACTTACTCCTAGTCAAAACGTGTCAAAATAACTGGAGTTTTTAATGACCTAATACAACAAAAAATAGTTAGTCGAAGATCCTCTATGTGACAGGAGTGCTCTGCGTTTTTTTGGGATCTACTGCTAGTCAAAGATTATCTTCATGACAAAAGAACGCTGATGTATTTAAGGATAGAATGTAAAATAAAATCCTCCGAGATCCTTAATGTGACATGAGTGCATTGCTGTTTTTGGGGGCCAATTGTAAACAAAACCTCAACGATCCTCTCTATGACAGGAAAGCTTCGGTGTATTTAATGATCTACTGCAAAAGTTAACAAGTCAAAGATCATCTGTGTAACGGGAGCACTCTGCTGCTTTTAATGGTCAATGGCAAAACAACTAAAATACCTTCTAAATCAGTGGTCCCCAACCACCGGGCCGCGGCCCGATTGGTAACGGGCCGCAGAAGAATTTTTTTTTATAAAAAAAAAAAAATAGTAATAATAATAATTTTTTTTTAAATCAACATAAAAAACACAATATACACTTACAAATAGTGCAACAACCACAAAAAACTCATTTTTTCATGACAAAAATGTCCCTTTTTCATCACAAAGAAGAAGAAAAAAAAAAGGGCCATGGGACAAAAGCGTTGACCGGATACAAAAAGGTTGGGGACCACTGTTCTAAATGACAGGAGCACTGTGCTGTTTTTTAAAGACTTACTTCTAGTCAAAGATTCTCAATACAACAGGAGTGTTGCGCTTTTTTTTTTAACAATCTACTGTAACAAATGCTAGTCATAGCTGCTGTTTTTAAGTACCTACTCCTAGTCAAAAATTGTCAATATGATAGGATTTTTTAAGGACCTACTACAAAAAAAGCTATTCAAAGATACCATCAATCAATCAATCAATGTTTATTTATATAGCCCCAAATCACAAATGTCTCAAAGGACTGCACAAATCATTACGACTACAACATCCTCGGAAGAACCCACAAAAGGGCAAGGAAAACTCACACCCAGTGGGCAGGGAGAATTCACATCCAGTGGGACGCCAGTGACAATGCTGACTATGAGAAACCTTGGAGAGGACCTCAGATGTGGGCAACCCCCCCCCTCTACCTTATGTGACTCGAGTACTCTGCTGATTTTTGGGATCTACTGCTAGTCAAAGATTGTCTACATGACAAAAGAATGCTGCTGTTTTAAAGGACCGACTGTAAAATAAAATCCTCAGAGATCCTTTATGTGACATGAGTGCTCTGCTGTTTTGGGGGATCTACTGCTAGTCAAAGATTGTCTACAAGATGACGGAGATAGATATCTACATATATCCATATTTAAGAGTTATTTATTTTCTTTAGTCATATTTGAAATAGCTAGTGTTCCATCTTCCATCCGTCCATCCATTTTCTACCCATTATTCCCTTTGGGGTCACGGGGGGCGCTGGTGCCTATCTCAACTACTATCTTTTCTTTATCTCATGACCGATGGTACACTGTGGACTACCTTGAGCTTGGAATGCGGGAGTAGCAATACTCCTTTCCTATCTCTTCCTGTCTCCAGCTGAGGAAAACAATAGATATGTGTATTCGCTCTGAAGGGTGGGGGCTATTGGCATATTGAAAAAGACAACCCTTCCGTAGTGTTTTCAGATCAACTTGGCGACGCGAATTGAATGTGTTGTTTTTTAGGTTGGTCTCCCTAAAGCTTTGGAATAAATTGCAAAATACCTATTCTGTTCTGGGTTATCATTTAAAATCAGTTTATGTGTCATCAAAAGAACTTGGGATTGACCAGCAACTTAAATTCCCTCGGAGGAACATCTGGTCCAAACGCAATAATGACAAAATAACGCTGCTGTTTTTAAGGACCGACTGTAAAAGAAAATCCTCCGAGATCCTTTATGTGACATGAGTGCCTTGCTGTTTTTGGGCACCAACTGTAAACAAAACCTCAAAGATCCCCTAAGGGACAGGAGTGCTGTGCTATGTTTGAGGCTCTGCTGAAAGTCAAAGATCATCTATGTGACAGGAGAGCTGGGCTGTTTTGTCAGCATGTGCTTTCTGCATTGAGTATTACCTCCAAAGTAGGAGCCGTCAGTCAGCTTCATCTCTTTGTTGAACTTGGTGATGACGCTGGCCACGCCGTGCTGGATGAAGTACATCTTCTTCCCGACGGTGCCTTCTCGGATGATGTAGTCGTTGGGCTGGAACACCTCAAACTGCAGCTTGCTCAGCATCCCCGTCACAAAGTTGGGGTCTGCGTTGGCAAACAGCGGCATGGTGGCCACCAGCTTGCGGCAGTTGAAGTTGACAATTTCCTAGTGGAGGGGGGAAAAAAAGAGACGAATGAGATCCTGGGAGGGAAGAACTTCTGACGGAGAACATCAGCGTTTCACTTACTAAGAAAACATTTCATGCATAGTTCTACTTTATCGGAAACAACCTGGTATAGATTGACGTGAAATCAAACTGTGCCATATTTCGATACGTTCGTTGCACATGGCGTCATCTCCGGTTGCTGACTCAAACACTTGGCGGGCAAACAAGCACTTAGTCAGACTGCCTTTAGTTATTGTTACAATTTTCCATGCCAACAAAGCAAGTAAACCTGAGAGAAAACACTCATATTGTGTTTGCCAGAGATATGCCACTGAATAGCATTTGCGATTTTACATGGCGATATCGTCCCGATTTGTTAATGTAAAATACAACTAAAATGCACGTGCCGGTGTGTAATAAGTACAATACTTAGAGCAGGGGTGTCAAACTCATTTTAGATCGGGGGCCACATGGAGGAAAAATCGACAGGTAAAATCATGGCACGATAACTTAAAAATAAAGACAACTTCAGATTGTTTTCTTTGTTTAAAAATAGAACAAGCACATTCTGAAAATGTACAAATCACAATTTTTATCTATTTTTTTACACTAATGTGTTGCAATTGATATTAATTTTCTACTTTATTTGTCGTTATTTATATTTTCTGAATAATTATGTGATAATTTTCATCAGTGGTGTTAATTTTCAATCCATCAAAAAAATACATATATATATATATCAAAATGTCATTACAGGATGTTACTTATGTATTTTGCTTATTTTCCTAGACTGGTGCACTAACATCACGTGGTTGATTTTTATTTTTTACATATGTAGCATAATTGACCAATATACAAAAACTTGCTATTGCGACATCTAGTGGATATATTTAGAACAGCAGTTTCTTTCATTGAAACATTTTGGCTCAATTTTATACTTAGCAAATTTATCTCGGAGAAAACCTGTTTGCGGGCCTTATATGGCCCGCGGGCAATAAGTTTGACACCCCGGACTTAGAGTATAAACACTTTTAGGGCGCAGCAAAAGACTAGATTCAGCTTCATGGCCGACTACACCATTGCCATCTATTGTCTTGGAACTGCAACTGCATGCAAAGTCTGTTACTGTATATAATATTGAGACTGAAAAGTGTAAAAAAAAATGAAGATATTGCAACTTTCCATTATTAGCTCATATAATATATGATATGAAATAGATGTTAATATTAAACAATATTAATACATGAACACACAAATTGTGAGCAAATGCACAAACTCCCTGAGCATTCAGTGGAGCACATGTGAGCAACATCAGACGTGCACACTATGGCCACATCAGCGTCACACCTGTCCCAAACCTGACATCATAACAATTTAACTGTTTTATTGAAATAATTTTCTGATATAAGTGATTTTGCCCTCTTATAATGACAATAACAAATACAAGATGTTTTTCATGAACTATGTGATAGTATTGTATGTCTGGCTGCGGGTCCTGCCTTTAAATGAAATGTTACCCCTTTCAAAGATTACATTTAGTTTCTGTAACTTTCTGTCTGTAAAATACATCTTTTTAGTAGCATTTATGAAATCTAATGACAATATTTCATGAATAATATCCTTAGATTAACATTCTTGATAAATGGCAGTAAAATAAGCACACATCTAATTGAGGAGCATTTACACATTGTGTGAAGTATGTGATGTTCTGTATGATACATGATATTTCATACATCTGATATGTGGTGTCTATTATGTTGGACAAGTGCAGAGTTACAGTGTGTGTGTAAGAAGTCAATAAAGTGCGACTTGGAGCTCTACAAACAACTCTTCGACCTGCTTTTACCTACTTTTTACTTTCTTCTACCTGCTTTTTGACTGTTTAGCTACTTGTTTACCTTCTTCTTCGTGATTTTGACTTTCTTTTATCCATGTTGATCTACTTGTTTATCTATGTGCTTTATACATATTTGTTTCCTTCTCCTACTCACTTTTTATCTTTTTTATTTGTTTGCCCATTTTGTTTTACCTTTTTCTACCTGTTTTGTACCTATTCCAACCTGCTCATGACCTTTTTTAGCCAATGTTTGACTAGTTTTTGTTGAACTTCATCTACCTGCTTTTTACCTTCTTTTACAAATGTTTACCTTCCTCACCTTGCTGTTTACCTTCTTTTACATGCTTTTATCAATGTTTACCTACTTTTTACCTTCTTCTAGTTGCTTTTTACCTTATTTTACTTATGTTTACCTCCATTTAAACCCTCTTCCATCTGCCGTTTACTTTCTTTGACCTACGTTTACCTACTAGCTTCCTTCTTCTACCTGCTTTTTACCTTCTTTTACCGGCTTTTATCAATATTGACCTACTTTTTTACCTTCTTGTACCGATGTTTACCTACAGTTGTACCTTCTTCCATCTGCTGTTTACTTTCTTTGACCAAAATGTACCTGCTGGTTTCCTCCTTCTACCTGCTTTTTGCCTTCTTTTACCAATTTTTACCTTCCTCACCTTGCTGTTTACCTTCTTTTACCTGCTTTTATGAATTTTTACCTACTTTTTACCTTCTTATATTTGCTTTTTACCTTTTTTTACCTATGTTTACCTACAGTTATACCTTCTTCCATCTGCCGTTTACTTTCTTCGACCAACGTTTACCTACTGGCTTCCTTCTTTTACCTGCTTTTTACCTTCTTCTTCTTGATTTGGACTTTCTTTTATCCATGTTGATCTACTTGTTTATCTATTTGCTTTATACATATTTGTTTCCTTCTCCTCACTTTTTACCTTTTTTATTTGTTTGCCCATTTTGTTTTACCTTTTTCTACCTTTTTTGTACCTATTCCAACCTGCTCATGACCTTTTTTTAGCCAATGTTTGACTACTTTTTGTTGAACTTCATCTACCTGCTTTTTACCTTCTTTTACAAATGTTTACCTTCCTCACCTTGCTGTTTACCTTCGTTTACCTGCTTTTATCAATGTTTACCTACTTTTTACCTTCTTCTAGTTGCTTTTTACCTTATTTTACCTATGTTTACCTACATTTAAACCCTCTTCCATCTGCCGTTTACTTTCTTTGACCTACGTTTACCTACTGGCTTCCTTCTTCTACCTGCTTTTTACCTTCTTTTACCAATTTCTACCTTCCTCAACTTGCTTTTTACCTTCTTTTACTGGCTTTTATCAATATTGACCTACTTTTTACCTTCTTTTACCGATGTTTACCTACAGTTATACCTTCTTCCATCTGCTGTTTACTTTCTTTGACCAAAATGTACCTGCTGGTTTCCTCCTTCTACCTGCTTTTTGCCTTCTTTTACCAATTTTTACCTTCCTCACCTTGCTGTTTACCTTCTTTTACCTGCTTTTATGATTTTTTACCTACTTTTTACCTACTTTTTACCTTCTTATATTAGCTTTTTACCTTCTTTTACCTATGTTTACCTACAGTTATACCTTCTTCCATCTGCCGTTTACTTTCTTTAACCAACGTTTACCTACTGGCTTCCTTCTTTTATCTGCTTTTTACCTTTTTTTACCAATTTCTAACTGCCTAAACTTGCTTTTTACCTTCTTTTACCGGCTTTTATCAATATTGACCTACTTTTTACCTTCTTTTACCTATGTTTACCTACAG
Source organism: Nerophis ophidion (assembly GCF_033978795.1). Lineage (NCBI taxonomy): Eukaryota > Metazoa > Chordata > Actinopteri > Syngnathiformes > Syngnathidae > Nerophis > Nerophis ophidion. Next base: position 21,235,721 of record NC_084627.1, read on the forward strand.
TTATACCTTCTTCCATCTGCTGTTGACTTTCTTTGACCAACGTTTACCTACTGGTTTCTTCCTTCTACCTGCTTTTTACCTTCTTTTACCAATTTTTACATTCCTCAACTTGCTGTTTCCCTTCTTTTACCTGCTTTTATCAATATTTACATATTATTTAACTTCTTATATTTGCTTTTTACCTTCTTTTACCTATGTTTACCTACAGTTATACCTTCTTCCAGCTGCCGTTTACTTTCTTTGACCGACGTTTACCAACTGGTTTCCTTCTTCTACCTGCTTTTTACCTTCTTTTACGAATTTCTACCTTCCTCAACTTGCTTTTTACATTATTTTACCGGCTTTTATCAATATTGACCTACTTTTTATCTTCTTTTACCTATGTTTACCTACAGTTATACCTTCTTCCATCTGCTGTTTACTTTCTTTAACCAACGTTTAGCTACTGGTTTCCTTCTTCTACCAATTTTTACCTTCCTCACCTTGCTGTTTACCTTCTTTTACCTGCTTTATGAATTTTTTCCTACTTTTTACCTTCTTATATTTGCTTTTTACCTACTTTTACCTATGTTTATCTACAGTTATACTTTCTTCCATCTGCCGTTTACTTTCTTTGACCAACGTTTACCTACTGGCTTCCGTCTTCTACCTGCTTTTTACCTCCTTTTACCAATTTCTACCTTCCTCAACTTGCTTTTTACCTTCTTTTACCAGCTTTTATCAATATTGACCTGCTTTTTACCTTCTTTTACAAATTTTTACCTTCCTCGCCTTGCTGTTTACCTTCTTTTACCTGCTTTTATCAAAGTTTACCTACTTTTTACCTTCTTCTAGTTGCTTTTTACCTTATTTTACCTATGTTTACCGACATTTAAACCCTCTTCCATCTGCCGTTTACTTTCTTTGACCTACGTTTACCTACTGATTTCCTTCTTCTACCTGCTTTTTACCTTCTTTTACCAATTTCTACCTTCCTCAACTTGCTGTTTACCTTCTTTTATCAATATTTACATACTTTTTAACTTCTTATATTTGCTTTTTTACCTTATTTTACCTATGTTTACCTACAGTTTTACCTTCTTCCATATGCCGTTTACTTTCTTTGACCAATGTTTACCTACTGGCTTCCTTCTTCTACCTGCTTTTTACCTTCTTTTAGCAATTTCTACCTTCCTCAACTTGTTTTGTACCTTCTTTTAACGGCTTTTATCAATATTGACCTACTTTTTACCTTCTTTTGCCCATGTTTACCTACAGTTATACCTTCTTCCATCTGCTGTTTACTTAATTTGACCAACGTTTACCTACTGGTTTCTTCCTTCTACCTGCCTTTTACCTTCTTTTACCAATTTTTATCTTCCTCACCTTGCTGTTTACCTTCTTTTACCTGCTTTTATGAATTTTTACCTACTTTTTACCGTCTTATATTTGCTTTTTACCTTCTTTTACCTATGTTTATCTACAGTTATACTTTCTTCCATCTGCTGTATTACTTTATTTGACCAACGATTACGGTGGCAGAGGGGTTAGTGCATCTGCCTCACAATACGAAGGTCCTGCAGTACTGGGTTCAAATCCAGGCTCGCGATCTTTCTGTGTGGAGTTTGCATGTTCTCCCCGTGAATGCGTGGGTTCCCTCCGGGTACTCCGGCTTCCTCCCACTTCCAAAGACATGCACCTGGGGATAGGTTGATTGGCAACACTAAATTGGCCCTAGTGTGTGAATGTGAGTGTGAATGTTGTCTGTCTATTTGTGTTGGCCCTGCGATGAGGTGGCGACTTGTCCAGGGTGTACCCCACCTTCCGCCCGATTGTAGCTGAGATAGGCGCCAGCGCCCCCCGCGACCCCGAAAGGGAATAAGCGGTAGAAAATGGATGGATTACCTACTGGTTTCCTTCTTCTACCTGCTTTTTACCTTCTTTTACCAATTTCTACCTTCCTCAACTTGCTTTTTACCTTCTTTTACCGGCTTTTATAAATATTGACCAACTTTTTACCTTCTTTTGCCTATGTTTACCTACAGTTATACCATCTTCCATTTGCTGTTTACTTAATTTGACCAACATTTACCAACTGGTTTCTTCCTTCTACCTGCTTTTTACCTTCTTTTACCATTTTTTACCTTCCTCACCTTGTTGTTTACCTTCTTTTACCTGCTTTTATGAATTTTTACCTACTTTTTACCTTCTTATATTTGCTTTTTACCTTCTTTTACCTATGTTTATCTGCAGTTATACTTGCTTCCATCTGCTGTATTACTTTATTTGACCAACGTTTAGTTTACCAACTGGTTTCCTTCTTCTACCTGCTTTTTACCTTCTTTTACCAATTTCTACCTTCCTCAACTTGCTTTTTACCTTCTTTTACCTATTTCTACCTTCCTCAACTTGCTTTTTATCTTCTTTTACCGGCTTTTATCAATATTGACCTACTTTTTACCTTCTTTTGCCTATGTTTACCTACAGTTATACTTTCTTCCATCTGCTGTATTACTTTATTTGACCAACGTTTACCTACTGGTTTCCTTCTTCTACCTGCCTACCTGCTTTTTACCTTCTTTTACCGATTTCTAACTTCTTCAACTGGATATTTTGCTTCTTTTAAATGCTTTTATCAATGTTTACCTATTTTTTTACCTTTTTGTATTTGCTTTTTACCTTCTTTTACCTATGTCTACCTACATTTAAACTAGGGATGCACCGATTAATCGGTAACCGAATATATTTGGCCGAATATGGCAAAAAAAGCCACATACGGCCTTCGGTGGAATGAGTCAAAAACAAGGCCAAATAGTGGCGTGTGACACCATTTTTTGACGCGGTGACGCAATCAACCAACGTGCAGTGACGTGGTGACGTTGGGATATGTTGTGTACCTGTATAAGTGTATGAGGTTACAAGCACACACTTATTGAGATTTAGTGGGGCGTCTGTTTACATTATTAGCCTGTTGTGTAGGCTACATGTATAAGTGTAAGAGGTTACAAGCACACACTTAATTGAGATTTACTTAAGCCTTCTGTTTACATTATTAGCATATCTACTGTGGCTAAGCAGACTTTTGCCAAAAGGACAATAATTCATTTGTTGTGGGTTTATCCACTTTAACGCACTTTATTTTTTTTTGGAATGCATGTTTTGTTTGAAGGCCTAATATAAATGAAAAATTGTGCTTTTTTTGAAAGGCAAAGACTACTGGAATATTAAAAAAATGTCAATATTCAATAAAAAATTACTTTGTTTGAAAAAGATGTCTAAATATTTATTCTAGGCTATTTATGCAATATTAAAAAAGTTGTGAAAAACTGCATTCATTATTCGGTATTCGATATTCGGCCTTCGGCCAAGCGTTTAAATTTTATTCGGCTTCGGCTTCGGCCACAAATTTTCATTTCGGTGCATCCCTAATTTAAACCTTTTTCTATCTGCTGTTTACTTTCTTTGACCAACGTTTACCTACTGGTTTCCTTCTTCTACGTGCGTTTTACCTTTTTAGCCACATTTTGTAAATCTTCATTTACCTGATTTTATCTGTTTTCCTACTGTTTTACCTTCTCGTCTTGTCATACTTGTACCAGCTTCTTTTTGTGTTTTACATTCTTCTACCTACAGTATGTTAAACAAATTTATTTTTTTTACCTGCGATGAGGTGGCGACTTGTCCAGGGTGTACCCTGCCTTCCGCCCGATTGTAGCTGAGATAGGCGCCAGCGCCCCCCGCGACCCCGAAAGGGAATAAGCGGTAGAAAATGGATGGATGGATACCTATATTTACATACTTTTCACTTTCTTGTACCTGTTTTTAACTGATCAATGTTCACCGACTTATTTTACCTTCTTCTTTTTTACTTCCCTCTACCTGTTTTTCACCTTCTTCGAACCTGTTTTCTTATTTTCTAAACTTCTTTATCTATGATTACCTACTTCTTTACGTTCTTTAATTTTTTTTTCACCTTCTTTTACCTATGTTTACATAAATGTTTACCGTCCACTACTTGTTTTTACCTTATTTTACATATTAAAGCTACGACACACACAACTTACTAAAAGCACATTTCTTATTTTGTCCAACACACTTTGAATACACCATTGTGAGATATCCAAGACACATATAAAATAATTAAAAAACATCATAATATAAGATACTTCTAATATAAACATTTACAAGTTTGAAATTAATATACCCAAAAGCAATAACAATAAAAAGTAACATTGAAAAATTTTGCTAAGCCATTGATCAGTTTTTTTGTAATCTCATATTGTCTTATCCGCAGGATTGAACCAGTAATTATCAGCTAAAGATACAGGAGAGAACATGGAATAAAACCCAGGCAAGCATGACATCTGATCAATTACCATCTTCACATGCAACCCCATTAAGTCTCCTCGCCGCATTCTAAACACCACTGCTGTCCCAGACACTCGCATAAGGGAGGGAGCAGAGGGGGCAGGGAGGTGCAGAGATTTACGGTTATTACCCACAATGCAAAAAAAAAAAATCCTACAGGCTTTGTTCGCTATGCAAAGTAGGCAAAGTTCAAATCTGCATGGAGACAGCCTCACACCACGGGATGTGCCCGTGGGACTGGCGAGTAAAGTCACAGCACAAACCACCTTACATCATCATTTCACTGCGGAACATTGGATTTTATGGAGACGCCACTTTTGGGTTTTTGGCAGAGGATTTTGGCTTGAGGTGGAAGTGAGGCGTCTATGTCCAGTAACATACGCATAACATTGGCTGTTGATGTCTTGCTTTACCGGACGGACTTGGAAGAGCAGTGTCATAGCGGGAAAAAAAGACTTCTTTTCGCCTGAGAATCATTTGTTTTTGATATATTTCTTTTGTCAGAGTTCCACATTTTAGAGGGAAAGAAATAGCCCTGTGTTGCAGAACGCAAACGTCCACTGCGGAGGACGCAGGCTTGCAGGAGGATCTGCAAAGGAATCTGGCATGTCGTTTATCAAACCATTGGAGCTGCTGCTGGCTCACCCAAGTGTGACCAACACCTGTGACAACCATATTGATAACGTGACTGCTAAAATGCCAATAATACATACGATTTAACGATATTTAACACGGAACTGTGGTACCCTACACGCATACTTGCCAACCCTCCCGGATTTTCTGGGAGACTCCCGAAATTCAGCGCCTCTCCCGAAAACCTCCCGGAAGAAATTTTCTCCCGAAAATCTCCCGAAATTCAGCGGAGCTGGAGGCCACGCCCCCTCCAGCTCCATGCGGAGTGGGGACGGCCTGTTTTCACGCCCGCTTTCCCACTATATATATATATATATATATATATATATATATATATATATATATATATATATATATATATACATATATATATATATTTATATATATATATTTTTTTGTCTTCAGTGGATACATTTTACCATATTTCTCATGATAGCTGACCTAAATGCATCAATGTTAAGTCCTGAAAGGCTTTTCTCACCTCTTTGAGCGGGTCGTTGAGTTCGCTCAGGATGTTGTCCTCGTCGAAGATCTTGCCCTGGTAGCGATGCTCGTAGTAGTCGTGTATTTTCTGCCGCATGTCTGCTGGAAGCTTGTGGAAGGACATGTATTGTTCCACTTGCTTGTACTGGGGAGGAAAGCACAGACAGGAAGACGTTGAAGTTGACGCTCTCTTATGTCAAATGTCACATGTCCTTATCAAGAGTTGATTTTACAGCACATAACATGGTCTTGTAGCTGTAGATAAGGGGGTGTCAGGTGGAGACCGGGTAGCAGAGGTAAGTTTGCGGCCGTAGGCGACGTCAGGACAGGTTGTCCTTGTAATTATCCTCAAACAAGCATGAAGTTAGGTCCTGACGGGCGGCCGAGCCATGAGCTTAATGTGAACTAGTGAGCGACTTCGGACATCTGACCGGAGCTCATTGATCATATTGATTGCCAACTGACTCTAACCTGGTGTGTAACATTGTCCCCGAATATATTCATTCTCAAACACAGTAGTGCAGTGGTGCACATGAACATTTTTAGTATTTACAAACCCCAGAACCAGTGAAGTTGGCACGTTGTTTAAATCATAATTAAAAACAAAATACTATGATTTGCAAATCCTTTTCAACTTAATTTCAATTGAATTGACTGTAAAGACAAGATATTTAACGTTCGAACTGGAAAACTTTGTCATTTTTTCCAAATATTAGCTCATTGGTAATTTGATGTCTGCAACATGTTTCAAAAAGCTGGCACTAGGGGCAAAAAAGAATGAGAAAGTTGAGGAATGCTCATCAAACACTTATTTGGAACATCCCACAGGTGAACAGGCTAATTTGGAACCGGTGGGTGCCATGATTGGGTATAAAAGCAGCTTCCATGAAATGCTCAGTCATTCACAAACAAGGATGGGGCAAGGGTCACCACTTTGTGAACAAATGCGTGAGCAAATTGTCCAACAGTTCAAGAACAACATTTCTCAACGAGCTATTGCAAGGTAATTTATGGATTTCACCATCTACGGTTCGTAATATCATCAAAAAGTTCAGAGAATCTGGAGAAATCACTGCACGTAATTGATAATATTAAGGACCTTCGATCCCACAGTCAAAAACCAACATCAGTGGGTAATGGATATCACCACATGGGCTCAGGAACACTTCAGAAAACCACTGTCAGTAACTACAGTTTGTTGTTACAACTGTAAGTGCAAGTTAAAACTCTACTAAGCAAAGCGAAAGCCACTTATCAAAAACGCTCAGAAACGCCCCCGGCTTCGCTGGGCTCGAGCTCATCTAAGATGGACGGATGCAAAGTTGAAAAGTGTTCTGTGGTCTGCTGAATCCACATTTCAAATTGATTTTGGGAAACTGTGGACGTTGTGTCCTCCGGACCAAAGAGGAAAAGAACCATCTGGATTGTTATAGGCGCAAAGTTGAAAAGCCAGAATCTGTGGTGGTATGGGGGTGTATTAGTTCCCATGGCATGGGTAATTTACACATCTGTGAAGGCACCATTAATGCTGAAAGGTCCATACAGGTTTTGGAGCAACACGTGTTGCCATCCAAGCAGCGTTATCATGGACGCCCCTGCTTATTTCAGCAAGACAATGCCAAGCCACGTGTTACAACAGCATGGCTTCATAGAAAAAGAGTGTGGGTACTAGACTGGCCTGCCTGTAGTCCAGACCTGTCTCCCATTGAAAATGTGTGGCGCAAAATGAAGCGTAAAATATAACAGAGACTGCGGACTGTTAAACAACTTAAGCTGTACATCAAGCAAGAATGGGAAATAATTCCACCTGAAAAGCTTCAAAAATTGGTCTCCTCATTTCCCAAAGGTTTACTGAGTGTTGTTAAAAGGAAAGACCATGTAACACAGTGGTAAAAATGCCCCTGTGACAACTTTTGCAATGTGTTGCTCCCATTAAATTCTAAGTTAATGATTATTTGCAAAAAAAAAAAAAAAAAAAGTTTCTCAGTTGGAACATTAAATATCTTGTCTTTGCAGTCTATTCAATTGAATATAAGTTGAAAAGAATTTGCAAATCATTGTATTCTGTTTCATTTATGGTTTACACAACTTGCCAACTTCACTGGTTTTGGCTTTTGTAAATAAAAAATACAATACTATTTGGGAAACTAAATAAAAAATAATTGTGGAACAACACTTGTTTATTTTTGAAACAAAATAAAAAAAAAATGTTTGCACTTAAATACCTGCGAGTAGAAGCCACATATTCAAAGCTCAATTGTGTTAGTAAACACCAAGCAGTGGTGGTAAAAAATGGTGGTATTTGCAAGACAACATATTTTTTAGCTGGTACTTGGTGAAAACGGGATAAAACCCCACATTTACTTAATATATGCTGCACCATCCTGCAGTACAGTATCGGATTTTTTGGACCATAGGGCGCACTGCAGATGAGCAGGTCTATTCGGCTCTATTTTCATACAAAAGGCGCAATGGATTATACAGCGGGTCATATTATGATTTTTTTCTACATTTAAAACACTTCCTTGTGGTCTTCATAACATGTAATGGTGGTTCTTTGGTCAAAATGTTGCATTAATTATGTTTTACAGATCATCTTCAAGTCGCTTTCTGACGGTCGCTTCCGGAAACGCCGTTTTGTGGGCGGACTTATCACGTGGCTCACCTTCGACAGCGTCTTCTCCCCGTCATCTTTGTTGTAGCGGTGTAGCGTGCAAGGACGGGAGGGGAAGATGGAGCTAACTGTTTTAATGACATTCAGACTTTACTTCAATCAATAATGGAGTAGCATCTCATCATCCATGGCTCAATAATGCAACAACGTTAGAAATGTGTCCCGTGAAGAACCGTTAGATCGGAACTCTCTAATAACTAAAGTTCCTTGGGTGAATTATGTAAACCCACTACACCAGTAGTTTTTAGCGCTTCCGTTGCGAGATATAAGTTATAACTTTACACTACTCTATATTAGAAATGGCAACAGCGAAGGAAGAATGTCACATAATAAGAAGATAGAGAAAAAGAAGAACCTTATCGACTACAGTTTCGCCACGGACTACAAAGGCGGACATGCGCAAATTTTCAGGACTTATCCGGATCTAAAGTACAGATCAGTAGGTACCAGAAAGTCAGAAAAGTTGCTTTTGCATAATAAGGTGAAACAAAACGCCAGATAATATGTCCGCTAATAGGTGCCATTTTGCGGTCCTTATACACACACCACACGTATCTCTGACTACGGTAGCCGTAATGGGCCGACAATCCATCTTCAAAGTCATATTAAAAAATTTTGATACATTTTTGAGCACCATGTGTAATGTTCTTTATTTTCAATGGAACGTTTAAAGTTTTGGTGTTGTTTACTGGCGTCATATTGCAGTCTACATGTACAGTATGTCTTATATGTGACTGCCATCTACTGGAAACACTCATCATTGCACCACGTACCAAATAAAAGTGCTCCGATGTCGTTAAGCACAACCAGAATTATTCCGTACATTAGGCGGCACGGGTTATAAGGCGCTCAGTCGAGTTTTGAGAAAATTAAAGGATTTTAAGTGCGCCTTATAGTCCGAGAAATACGGTACCATCCTGCAGTACATTATATTAAATCTTTTTCCTACTAATTTATGTTGTGTTATTTATTGCATTACAGTACTACAGTATCTGCGTAAATGAACAAAACTGTGGAGAAGTGGTGTAGACTGCCCTATTTAAATCAGGTTTTTGGCATTGGAGACACTTAATACCCTGATATGGCATGGTCCATCAGTTGATTTGTTATATTGTGGAATAAGCAGTGCCTTTTCTGGGCAATATACTGCAAAAGGGTGATGAAGACGAAATAACCTTATTTTTAGGAGGGCAAAGGTGCGCTCTAGGAGGCCCCTGTGAGCCCGGAACGATCCAGAAATGCACGAAAATGCATGTTGGCGGAAGTTTTCTCATGTATAAAAAATTGTAAAAGAAATATGAAAACGTTTGAATCTGCTCCTTAAGTCATCCATAAACAATAACATCATAAAATCATATTGCTGAATAGACATTGTGTCTCCTTGTTTTTTTTTTTTTATCTATGACAGTCTAAATATGTTGACACGCACACTTTGGAAGAGGGATTTTCTGTTAATTATTTGTCTTTGCTGCAGGATCGCCTTTTTTCTCACAGCCGTAACTGTGCCAGTTTGCAAGGAAATAGACTTAGACAAATTTTATTTACCCAAAAGGGAAATTGTTCCACACAGTAGCTCAGATACAAAGGGTGGAAAGGATAATGCACACAAGGGCACAGAAAGAGGGCGAAAACAAAATGTATAAATTATTATTATAAATTAAATTAAATTATTAATATACAAACCCCATTTCCATATGAGTTGGGAAATTGTGTTAGATGTAAATATAAACGGAATACAATGATTTGCAAATCATTTTCAAACCATATTCAATTGAATGCAGCACAAAGACAAGATATCTGATGTTCAAACTCATAAACTTTATTTGTTTTTGCAAATAATAATTAACTTAGAATTTCACGGCTGCAACACGTGCCAAAGTAGTTGGGAAAGGGCAAGTTCACCACTGTGTTACATCACCTTTTCTTTGAACAAAACTCAATAAATGTTTGGGAACTGAGGAAACTAATTGTTGAAGCTTTGACAGTGGAATTCTATCCCATTTTTGTTTTATGTAGAGCTTCAGTCGCTAAATCCCTAAATTTCTTGCAATTGCACTTTGAGAAATGTTGTTCTTAAACTGTTTGAATATTTGCTCACGCAGTTGTGGACAAAGGGGTGTACCTCGCCCCATCATTTCTTGTGAAAGACTGAGCATTTTTTGGGAAGCTGTTTTTATACCCAATCATGGCACCCACCTGTTCCCAATTAGCCTGCACACCTGTGGGATGTTCCAAATAAGTGTTTGATGAGCATTCCTCAACTTTATCAGTATTTATTGTCACTTTTCCCAACTTTTTTGTCACATGTTGCTGGCATCAAAGTCTAAAGTTAATGATTATTAAAAAAAAAAAAAGTTTATCAGTTTGAACACCAAACATGTTGTCTTCGTAGCATATTCAACGGAATATGGGTTGAAAATAGTTTGCAAATCATTGTATTCTGTTTATATTTACATCTAACAATTTCCCAACTCATATGGAAACAGGGTTTGTAATTATATTATACATTTATATATACGGTGGGCTTCACGGTGGCAGAGGGGTTAGTGCGTCTGCCTCACAATACGAAGTTCCTGCAGTCCTGGGTTCAAATCCAGGCTTGGGATCTTTCTGTGTGGAGTTTGCATGTTCTCCCCGTGAATGCGTGGGTTCCCTCCGGGTACTCTGGTTTCCTCCCACTTCCAAAGACATGCACCTGGGGATAGGTTGATTGGCAACACTAAATTGGGTAAACAATGATGATTCTATGTGTCTGCATTAAAACATTCTTCTTCGTACTGCATTAATATATGCTCATTATAAACTTTCATGCGCGAGAGGGAAATCACAACTACAGTATTTCCTTGATTTGCCGCCGGGTATATAGTATGCACCTGCCTAGAATTACTGCCGGGTCAAACTCGTTTCACTAAATAATTAGCGCATGCTTAGCATTACCGCTGGCTCAGGATTAACGCCGGGTCAAACTCGTTTCGCAAAATATTATTTTTATCAGCATATGTCTAGAATTTTCAACCGGGTCAAACTTGTTTCGCAAAATAATTAGCATATGCCTAGAATTTCCGCCAGGTCAAACTCGAAGTGACACTTCACCTGTCATCATTTTCAAAATGGAGGAGGCTGATTTCAATCATTTAAAATCGCATTAAGAGCTATTCAGTAGGATTTAAGCTCCAAGCTATTGAATATGCTAAAAAGAACAGTAAGCAGCTATGTTTCAATAATATACCGTAGCTGCGTGTGTCAAATATGAGTCATTAAATATATATAGTCGTGGTCAAAAGTTTACATACACTTGTAAAGAACATAATGTCATGGCTGTCTTCAGTTTCCAATCATTTCTACAACTCTTATTTTTTTGTGACAGAGTGGTTGGAGCACATACTTGTTGGTCACAAAAAAAAATCATGAAGTTTGGTTCTTTTATGAATTTATTATGGGTCTACTGAAAATGTGGCCAAATCTGCTGGGTCAAAAGTATACATACAGCAATGTTAATATTTGCTTACATGTCCCTTGAAAAGCTTCCTGGTGGTAGAGGGCGCTAGTGATCCTTCTTACGACTACTCGGCTGCAGAAGAAGTGACAACAAGCAGCAAGACTGAGCAGCGATCGTTTATTTTTTCCTCTCGTTTGCACTTTTTACATGGAGGATAACATGTCTAAAATAAAACAGTTTTCTAAACCGGACTTTCAATCAAAGCAGGAGGTAATAAAGGAAGATCTCCATCGAGACAGAGAGACTTTTAAAACTGAAGAAAGATAAGGAAGACTTCTATAAACAAGTTATCGATGCTTTTGATCGGAAGGACCTGCGCATGGACTTCATTTATAAGTAAAGGTAAGACCATAATAAGGTTTTTTTTATCAAATGTGCTTTTCATGATGGTATCTTTACATCACACTCAAATTATTAAGCGCGGGCCTAAATTTACCGCATGCCTTTGGTAAACGCCGGAGTGAGAAGAGGTTTTGAATTAATTAGCGCCCCGGCGGCAATTCAAGGAAATACGGTAAGTCAATTGACCAAAACTGTATTTATTAAACAGTTATTAAGCAGTGGCACAAACATTCAAGTAATTTCCAAAAAGTGCAAGATTGTCAGAGACATTTCATGTGTCAAATAAAAATGAGCTGCATAATAGGAAATCAAATAGTGTTCATCCTTCGCTATGTGGTAGGTTTCTACGGACGTTATTAAATTCTGTCGCTGACTATTTTTTTCATACCGTGTTGATCTGAAAATGTTTGCCTCTACATTTTGTTGGTGAGGCACCGAACTGAGATGTTGACATGCGGAGTAAGCACTCTTCATTCTCTAGCAGGTGACTTTTTAAATGGTGCTACATATTAGCAGTAATGCTATTTTTTGTCGCCACGCTTTTGGCTCACACTTTACAAATTACTAGGGGTGTAAAGCTACGTGTATTTGTATTGAACCGTTTCGGTACGAGGGTGTATCGAACGAGTTTGTAAACTAAAGTCTTAACAAGCTGCTCTGCAGCTACCTCTGAGCAGTGAGCACCCAGCATTGTCCCGCCCACACAACCATCTGATTGGTTACATACAAAGCCAATCAGCAGGGCGTATTCAAAGCGATGTAACAGCCAATCAGCAGGGCGCATTCAGAGCGCATGGAGTCAGTGCTCCGGCGTCTAAATGAGCAGATATGTGTTTAGCAGGTGAGCAGCTGACATCATACACTCCCCAAATTATAAAAAACACTTCCCAGTCACAACTATTACAAACATCACTATGAGCCCGTTGACCTTCTAGAAACTTAAACTTCCACTCAGCTCTCTCATAGTTCTGGGTTGAATTGAAGGCTAATTAGCTTTTAGCGTTACGTTAGCTCATTTTGCTGTGTTCGTGTGTGTGTGTGAGTGTGTGTGTGTGCGCGTGTGTGTGTATAATAAAAGTCAACTACAGGCTTCCCAAATGCTGTAATAAATTAAGCATGATGAGTTGACTTGAAACTGTTTAATGTTGCACTTTTTATATGTAGAAGAAAGGTTTTGTCATTTTATTTACTCAAAGCAACAACTTGAGGCAGTTTAATGTGGATTAACGTGGGTAGAATTATTATAGTGTTCCCAATGTTAAAAGGATAACGCCATTGTTTACAAATTTGGTAAATAAATAACCCAAAAATGTATATTTTGTTGTTTTCTTACTGTACCGAAAATGAACCGAACCGTGACCTCTAAACCGAGGTACGTACCGAACCGAAATTTTTGTGTACCGTTACACCCCTACAAATTACGGTTGTCCGTTCGACAAAGGTAGGGTGATAGTAGTATGATGGAGCCCCTGCTGTTTTTCTTGGGAATTAATTATTCCGTCATTCGCACCTTCTATCTCTCGTATTACCACTCGCACGGCTCCGCTAGCATCACAGCTAACGTTACCCATGCTGCTACCGCTCTGCTCTGCGAGGGCGTATACGTATGTGACGTATGACATGACAGTATGTGACGTATGTAAGAATGTGCGCTTGCTGTCTGTGAGAAAGAGAGACAAGAAAGAGTCAGAAGAGTCTGCAGAGTAATGCCAGCAGCTAAAAGCAACTGCGTGAGAACGTGTACTCGAATATCACGATATAGTCATTTTCTATATCGCACAGACAAACCCGCGATATATCGTGTATATCGATATATCGGCCATTCCTAAACGAAGATAAACACCCTAAATGAATCTCACTCCGTATTTTTGTTTATTTAGTAGCTTTGCGTGCGGTAACAAATTTGCACATGTTTTAATACACGGAAACTTTTAGTAGATCAGGCCCTCAGTCCATTTTTCCGGCCAATTTGCTGCATTACAGGCGGTTTTACCACTGTCTCTCGTAATTAATATAGTCCTAAAGCGCTGAAACCTTCTACCTACACAAGCCGGGAAGCAAGTATTGACCCAAAGAAGCGAGAAGCTCATTTATTAGCATCAGCAACGGATTTTTGCCTCACAGACTTCCACCAGCCGGCGGGAGAATCCCCCTTGCAGCCGAGAGTAAGCGCGGCCTTTCATGTTGTCACAGGTAATGAAGGTGGAGGTGAGAGGTATTAGCGGCACAAGCTAGTGCTGTAGCGTGATGCAAGTGACAACAACGATCTCCATTGATTCTCCCAGCAGCTGCAGACAAGTGATAAGGACTCGGGTCATTGTTTGGGAAGGAAGTGGGTGGTGGGGATATTTATTTATTTGAAGTGTCCGTGTCCATTTGGAATAGGATGGGTAATACGCAATTCATGATCAACTGACCTGTACTTTGCAATACTATCACCCTACCTTTGTGCGTGTGGTAGTTCAACACCAGGAAGTCAGTGCAAGTATAATGACCTTTTTAGGTAATTGTCATTTCAGTGGCCTCGTGGTTAGATTGTCCGCCCTGAGATCCCGGTTGAGTCATACCAAAGACTATAAAAATGGGACCCATTACCTCCCTGCTTGGCACTCAGCATCAAGGGTTGGAATTGGGGGTTAAATCAGGGGGGGCAAGGGTGATGGGTCAAATGCAGAGAATAATTTCGCCACACCTAGTGTGTGTGTGAGACAATCACTGGTACTTTAACTTTTGCTTACAGAAATGAACAACTTAGCTGACTTTGGGCCTGATTTATGTCAGGTTCGTCCCTTACAGATTGGTTATTTTCCTCTGCATTTGTCTTTGTTTCCTCTGTGTGTGTAGTATTTCCTGTCAGTGCTCTTATTTTGTCTGTTTCCTGTGTTTCTCCCTGAGCACTGTTTCCCCGCAGCTGTGGCTGATTGGCACCTGGCCACACCTGGTGTCAATCAGCCCGCTCCTATCCAGTCTATGCTGGATTATTGTCGTTGCTACCTGTTGCTCCTGTCGTGTCAATGTCATTTTCTACTTGTCGTTCCCACTGGTCGTGTGATTGCAGCGTAGCGGTAAGCTATATTTGGTAGATGTTTGTAGCTTACTGTTTTTTGTTCCCTGCTTTCGATTTGTTTGTTCATAACCTTGTTTGTTAGCCGCCTCGCGCGCACGTTTTGTTTGGTTTTGTTTTAGTGTTTAAATTAAAAACATGTTTTCTTACTCAATGCCAGCCTCCTTCTCTGCATCTTGGGGTTCGTCACCAACAAACTCTGACAATTTACTAAGGTCCACATAACACATGGTGAACAGTGTGTGCAATCTATAAAATAGCCTGTGCTATTAGTGGGCGTGTTGCAAGCGATTTACTAACACTGCGTGCGCAATTGAACACTGGTGTAGATCGCTTTGTGTGGTGTTCGGGTCTGTGGGACCCGTTTTCATTCTTTATTAAAAGAAAAATTATTATTAATACATTAATGGAATGTATTTGTGCAAGGGTGACGTGTCTTGCTCAAGGACAAAACGAACGTGACGAGGTTGGTACTAAGTGGTGATTGAACCAGGGACCTTCGGGTTGCGCACGGCCACTCTTCCACTGTGCCATGCCATCCTTATTTTATCAGTTTGTTTATCAGTTTGAACATCAAATATGTCGTCTTTGTAGCATATTCAACTGAATATGGGTTGAAAATGATTTGCAAATCATTGTATTCCGTTTATATTTATCTTTGAGGTCCTCTCCAAGGTTTCTCATAGTCAGCATTGTCACTGGCGTCCCACTGGGTGTGAATTCTCCCTGCCCACTGGGTGTGAGTTTTCCTTGCCCTTTTGTGGGTTCTTCCGAGGATGTTGTGGTTGTAATGGTTTGTACAGTCCTTTGAGACATTTGTGATTTAGGGCTATATAAATAAACATTGATTGATTGATTGATTTACATCTAACACAATTTCCCAACTCATATGGAAACGGGGTTTGTATATATATATATATATATATATATATATATATATATATATATATATATATATATATATATATATATATATATATATATATATATGCACAGTACAGGCCAAAAGTTTGGACACACCTTCTCCTCATTCAATGCATATTCTTTAATTTCATGACTATTTACATTGTAGACTGTCAAAGGTCAATGAAGGCTTCAAGAGGTAGTCACCTGAAATGGTTTTCACTTCACAGGTGTGCTTGAAGCTCATTGAGAGAATGCCAAGAGTGTGCAAAGCAGTAATTAGAGCAAAGAGTGGCTATTTTGAAGAAACTAGAATATAAAGCATGTTTTCAGTTATTTCACCTTTTTTTGTTAAGTACATAATTTCACGAGTGTTCATTCAGTTTTGATGCCTTCAGTGACAATCTACAATGTAAACAAAGATATGAGCCTGTTTTGATGCTATGATAAATGTTACGTTGTGATGTTGTATTTTTAATATATCGTAGATGTATTGTCACAAAAATTCGTGGTTCAAGGAGTTCCCGGCGAGTAGACAAAAGCTGTCTTTGATCTTACCGAGCAAAAGGCTTGTAAAACGGGAAGCGGCATGGAGGCGTCGGTTTCTTTGAGCTATTGTAATCCACAGGAAGATTTTATCTTTACTCGAGATCTACAAAGCGGAGAGGAAGCAGGACCAGACCCCCCTCCAGGCACCTTTTCTTTTTACTGTTTTGTGACCAATGGCAGCGGCTATTTATGACCCCCGACTCTTTAGAAACAGCTGTTGCCGTGTAATCAGGAAAAGTCCCAAAAAAGAGGAGACGTACAATCTTTCGTCAGAGCGTGCTGGGACACTGTACACGGGTACAGTTCTGTGCATTTCTCCTCATTGAGCCAAATTTAATTCTGTCTCTGTTTAAGTCCTTGCTTCTTTGTCTGTTTAATAGATGTCATCAGTGTTTGAACCTGACATAAACTAATCTTAATCTTAAATAGTCATGAAAGTAAAGAAAACCCATTGAATGAGAAGGTGTGTCCAAACCTTTGGCCTGTAATGTACAAAATGAATTCAAGCATAAGTAGGGCGGACCTGAAGCGCGATCTTCCCCTTTCTCTCAGCCATGTCTGCAAAACTGCCAGTATGACAGTATGAAAACAGCAGCCACAGAACAGTTTTAGTCTTGATAAATAATACGGCATATGATAAACAATCATATTTGCACACTTTCTCCTCTCAGGATTGTGGCAGTTCTGCTAATTAGCATATATTCTGCATATTCATGAGGCCAGACAGCTAAATGGATTGTGTTCTTTATCCTGTTCATTTAAAAGAAACAATACTATAAACATGTAAAAAAAAAAAGTACTAGTAACAATACATTTTCCTGTAATAATTTGCATAAATCTAAGTTAATATTTGTTTTTTTTTAATCTTGTCCCGATACAAATATTTTGGTACAGGTACCAAAATTACTTTGATACTTTTCGGTACTTTTCTAAATAAAGGGGACCACAAAAAATGGCATTATTGGCTTTATTTTAACAAAAAATCTTCCGGTACATTAAACATGTTTCTTATAGCAGTTAAGTCCTTAAATAAAATAGTGAACATACAAAACAACTTGTCTTTTAGTAGTAAGTATGCAAACAAAGGCTCATAATTAATCTGCTGATGTATGCAGTTACATATTGTATCCATCCATCCATTTCCTACCGCTTATTCCCTTTTGGGGTCGCGGGGGGCGCTGGCGCCTATCTCAGCTACAATCGGGCGGAAGGCGGTCTACACCCGGGACAAGTCGCCCCTCATCGCAGTATTGTGCCAGTTACCATTCTATTATTTTGTCAACATTATAAAGGACAAATGGTAGAAAATGAATTATTAATGTACTTGTTCATTTACTGTTAATATCTGCTTACTTAATTGTTTTAACATGTTCTATCTACACTTCTGTTCAAATGTAATAATCATTCATTCTTCTGTTGTTTGATACTTTACATTAGTTTTGGATGATACCACAAATTCGGGTATCAATCTGATACCAAGTAGTTACATGATCATACATTGGTCATATTCAAAGTCCTCATGTGTCCAGGGACATATTTCCTGAGTATATAAACATGATATAAATAAAAAATAAATAAAAAACTAAAAAAAATGTGATGCAAAAAAGAGATGGTATAGTACCAAATATGCAGCCCTTTGAGACACTAGTGATTTAGGGCTATATAAGTAAACATTGATTGATTGATTGATTGATGATTCATTAGTATCGCGGTACTATACTAATACCGATACACCGTTGTGGAGGAAGATGTTGCCAGCGCTGCCTGCAGGAGCAAAGGTCACCGCCTCCGTCCATGGTGCTGAGGACAGAGCACCATCCGACTGGTGCTGACGGCGAGACACAGTTGGCAGGTGATTAGATTTCACAGGTGGTAGTCTTTAACTGTCATGAGGGCAGTTCTCCTGCCTTTTTTTTTCCTCTTGTCTGCAAGTCTCTCCCTGGTCGTCAGTTGCAGGTGTGCTGCCAGCCATCCAAGCCCACCTGCACCTAATCAACAACCTGACTTAAACCCTGGATCTCCACCCAGCCAGTGCCAGTTCGTTCGTTGCCTGTGGTACATTCTAACCTGAACACTATCATTCTGACCTTTGCCCTGAAACCTTTTTTGAACCCTGTTTTTGTATTTCCTCAGATGCTGAACAGATTTTTTGACCCCGTCTTCCTGGAGCTGACTTTTGTTACTCTTAAATTATTTTCTCCAGTGATTTTTCGTTATTAAAAATACTTTTTACTGATCCGCAATTGGATTCCATTTTTTGAAACCTTAACATTAACAGCAGGCGGCCGGGAGCAGGAGGAGAGAGAGGATACGGACGTGACTGAAAGGTCACGTTCTACTGGAGAAAAAATACTTTTGTTGAAGCATTCTTATTAAAACCTTGATAAAACTATATCCTTGGCTCCTGTGCCGTGTCTGACAGAAGCCACTTCCAGAACCGTACAACCCTAGTTCGTACAGTATCCTCTTTAAAAAAATATATAGTGCATGTTCTTGTCTCTCTCCTTCATCTTCCGTCCTCAATTGACTCCCGCCTCCTTCCTAAAGCCTCACCTGCTGTGTCAGTGATTGATGTAATGAAAAGACAACCAGTCCTGCCCCACCGATACGCACGGCCAAGCACCGAAGCCAAAGAACCTACGACAGCATCGCATTCGGTGATGTTTCCAGCTTGTTATTAGAGGTACGCATTCACAGTCCACCCTCAAAACTGTCTGATAACATGCCTGGGAGATGTTAGCAGGATGAAAAAGGAAGTAGATGAAGCAGATTGGCTGTGAAGCAGATGTACATCGATACTGAGCATGAGACATGTCACTAATTCAATGACTTCAATGAGTATTTGCTGTGGGCGACCTGCTGTCATTAATATTCACTCGGATGCACTGTGGCATTGACGTGTGACTGTGGAATTCTTCTGTGGGCAATTGGAACTTCCTGCTTGTGTGTGCCGTTTTCCTTTGTTGTGGTTTACACGGGGGCAAAAAATGGTAAGTGTTCTGCAACTAAAACAGGCTCAGGAAAGGTTAAGAAGGTCCATCCATCCATCTTCTTCCACTTATCCGAGGTCGGATCGCGGGGGCAGCAGCCTAAGCAGGGAAGCCCAGACTTTCCTCTCCCCAGCCACTTCATCCAGCTCTTCCCGGGGGATCCCGAGGCGTTCCCAGGCCAGCCGGGAGACATAGTCTTCCCAACGTGTCATGGGTCTTCTCCGTGGCCTCCTACCGGTTGGGCGTGCCCTAAACACTTCTCTAGGGAGGCGTTCGGGTGGCATCCTGACCACATGCCCAAACCACTTCATTTGGCTCCTGTCGATGTGTAGGAAAAAAGGCTTTACTTTGAGTTCCTCCCGGATGACAGAGCTTCTCACCCTATCTCTAAAGGAGAGCCCCGCCACCCGGCGGAGGAAACTCATTTCGGCCGCTTGTCCTTTCGGTTATAACCCAAAGCTCATGACCATAGGTGAGGATGAGAACGTAGATCGACCGGTAAATTGAGAGCTTTGCCTTCCGGCTCAGCTCCTTCTTCACCACAACGGATCAACCAGAGTCCGCATTACGTCCGCATTGAGAAGGTCATCCCTGCATAAAATATTAATTAATGAAAAAAATATTAACGGAACCATGGCTGTGGGTGCGGCAATTGTTTTACTACATTATTACTATTCACTCATTCTTACCTACTCAGTGGCCTAGTGGTTAGAGTGTCCCCCCTGAGATCGGTAGGTTGTGAGTTCATCGGCCGAGTCATACCAAAGATTATAAAAAAATGGGACCCATTGCCTCCCTGCTTGGCACTCAGCATCAAGTGTTGGAATTGGGGGTTAAATCACCATAAATGATTCCCGGGCGCAGCACCGCTGCTGCCCACTGCTCCCCTCACCTCCCAGGGCGTGATCAAGGGTGATGGATCAAATACAGAGAATAATTTCGCCACACCTAGTATGTGTGTGACAATCATTGGTACTTTAACTTTAACTTCTTGATAATATTTGATTTTACCCCCCAAAAAAAATTGTTTGGTGTGATAAAGACACTGTAATAGGCCATATTTTGACATTATTTGTATTCAAATGTACCAATAATTATATGATAAATAATACATACATTTAAATCAATACAAACATTATGTATATTTTTAATAATTGTAAGTTTAAAAAAACAACACAAAAAAGCAACAATATTTTTCTCAATTTATGTCCATTTTCTGCAATTTTTGAAGCCTTATTGCTACATTGAATTAGGGCTGTCAAGTGATTAACTTTTTTTAATCAGATTAATCACACTCTAATTCTGTGATTAAATCTGATTAATCACAAGTTATTATTTGCTTGCATTAATAAAGAAGTATTCAAAAAAAGTGCAGTTTTGCAGTCAGAAAGTCATACAGGAATGTTTTGTAAATGTTTTACTGAACTTCAAGTCATTGATTTGCTCAAAACTTGGTGAATGTAAACACAAATTAAGTGTACTTTTTTTTACTGCTTAATTTAACAGAATAAAAATAAACATGTATTGAACAGAGGTCTGTTCTGCTGAATTTAAAACATAATAATTTCAGTGTGCAGCTTTGTAATAGAGCAGGTCTTCATCACTATGACAACTATAAGAGAGGTGAGATATCAGTAGTTTATTAATATGACTGGCAACATTATAATTTTGCATGAGAACAGGAAATCTAAATAATCGGCTCTGTTGGCCACTTACTTAATACAAATGTGCGCCGACGATAAGAAAGTTTGTCGCCGATATAGCGACTAATTACCTCAGTTTTAGCTAAAGTTCCATCGGGGTTAATTTGAAAGCAAAAGTGGGCGTGAACACATTGCTGGAACAATCACTGGTGTGTGATGTCATCACTGCCTTCCTGCGCCGGTCAAAACATACACTTTGATTAATCATCATTCATTTATTGTAACACAATATTTTTACGCGTTAACATTGACAGCCCTACATTAAATATCATTTTATCGCTTATTTTTGCAATTTTTTTCCTGTGTGAAAGCTTACTTGTAATGCAAATAAATATATTCTGAAATGTTGCCAAGATTATCACTATTAGATATTAGTTTTTAATCATTTAAAAAAAATCTAATTGTATTATTGTCTGGTGCGGAAAAGATACTGTAAAACCAAATGTATCAATTTATGCACATATTTTGATATGCATTTCTATTTAAATGCATCAATAAATATGTAAGGTTTTAAGTAATATTTTTGTGACTTTTTGCGTAAAAGAAAACAAAAAAACAAACAAATCATGTATCAAATTATATCCTTTTTTTTCTAGCAATTTTTGCATCATTATTAGTGTATCAAATGTCTTTATTTTATGTTATTTTCCCGTGTGAAGGGACACTGGTGATGCAAGAAAATATATTCTGCAATTTTGGCATTATTATTAGTAGTAGTGGTACTACATTATTTCATTTATATTGCTATTTTCATGATACATCTTTTACTTTGATAATGAATTAATGAATAATAATCTTAATCATTTGATTGCACTATTTTCTTTTATGTGAGCGGACAATGCAATCACTTTATTCAAGTTAAAGAACCAATGATTGTCACACACACGCATACTAGGTGTGGTGGAATTTTTCCTCTGTATTTGACCCATCCCCTTGTTCACCCCGTGGGAGGTGAGGAGAGCAGTGAGCAGCAGCGGTGGCTGCGCCCGGGAATAATTTTTGGTGATTTAACCCCCAATTCCGACCCTCGATGCTGAGTGCCAAGCAGGGCGGACTCTCTAACCACTGTGGCTATATTTTGCCATCATTATTACAAGTAACACATTAATGTTATCAAGTATTGTCCAGGGTGTACCCCGCCTTCCGCCCGATTGTAGCTGAGATAGGCGCCAGCACCCCCCCCCCCCCCCCCCGACCCCAAAAGGGAATAAGAGGTAGAAAATGGATGGAAGTATTTTATGTACATTATTTATATTACTATTTATCCTGAAAGTCCATTCACTTAATTATAGAATGGACTTTATTGTCCTTATATTTGCATATAACGGGATTAAATTATGACCATCATTTTAGTATTATCCTTACTAGTATTGAATATTGTTTTTTTTTAAATTGTTTGTGGAATTTGTTAGTCATTGGATATTTTCAATTGATGGCCACATTTTTTTTATTATTCATTTAGAATTTTTCATTGTATTCCCATAGTCATGGATTTGTAATGCACAGTGTAATCCACTTTGTTCATGTTATAATGCACATGCGTTTATATAATCTTACATAATTGTGATTAGTGATAAAACAACACAGAAAAAGAGCATATTGCAGCTGCTAAATACATGTTTTATTAACAGGCCGGATTGCAATGTTTACACTATATATTCCGATCAGTTTATGTTAGGTCAGTCGAAGCTTTCATGGCGCAAAGGTCAACTGAGTGTGTGCGTTTTTTTTCTTTCCTTTTTTTTATCTTATCATAATCTAACATAAATCCATACATGACCATAATCCCCAGCTGTGTGGACGTTGAATTGTGTAGCCTGAACGCTAAGTTTTAAGGAATGGAATTGTTGCGTGCGAGCACAAAGCCATGGCCGCGTGCTCCGGGAATTGCAGAGAGGCCCTCAGCAGGAACACAGATGGTAGCTTGACTGAAATGCGAGATAATCACCATCCATGCAATAAAAAAAAAAAAAAAAACGTAGCATCTGAATGAAACGGAGAATAACATTTGTTTTGTGGACAACAACAATGGCTCCTACTGAGTTGACCTCGAGTGACCTGCTTGGTGGAATCCTCTTTACTAGCTTGGTCCAGAGGGCCATATAGAAAAAAGACAATTTATGCAGTTTTACTCCTAAAATCAGGCTTTCAGGCAGCAGGGACGAGCGGAAAAAGACTTAAATTAATAGTACTTTAGGATTTAAATAGCTTTACTGTACTTTTGTGTAACAAATGTGATATGCGTGTCAAAGCTAGGAGGATTACAGCAAAGTTACTTAAAAGCCTTCTGAAATGAGATGTTCTTATTTAAACGGGGATCGCAGGTCCATTCCATGTGTCATACTTGATCATTTCGCGATATTGCCATATTTTTGCTGAAAGGATTTAGTAGAGAACATCGATGATAAAGTTCACAACTTTTGGTTGCGAATAAAAAAGCCTTGCGCGTGACGTCACGGGTTGTAGGGCTCCACACATCCTCACATTGTTTACAATCATAGCCAGCAGCATCAAGAGCTATTCGGACCGACAGAGCGACAATTTCCCCATTAATTTGAGTGAGGATGAAATATTCGTGGATGAAGAAATTTAGAGTGAAAGCCTAGAAAAAAAAAGTAAAAAAAAAAGTTTAAAAAAAGCGAGGGCAGTGAAAGCGATTCAGATGTTTTTTAGACACATTTACTACGATAATTCTAGGAAATCCCTATCTGCCTATTGTGTTGCTAGTGTTTTAGTGAGTTAAATAGTACCTTAAAGTCGGAGGGGTGTGGCCACGGGTGTTTTGACGCCAGAGTCTCTAAAAGAAGGCACGGCAGCTGCAGGAGGACGCTGGCTCTGCTGATCTCCGGTAAGAGGCGACTTATTTCCACAATTTTCTCACCGAAAAGTGCCGGTTGACATGTAGTCGGGATCCATGTTCGCTTGACCGCTCTGATCCATAGTAAAGCGTCTCCTCCGGGAATTTTAAACAAGGAAACACCGTGTGTTTGTGAGGCTAAAGGCTAAAAGCTTCCCACCTCCATCTTTCTACTTTGACTTCTCCATTATTAATTGAACAAATTGCAAATGATTCAGCAACACAGATGTCCAGAATACTGTGTAATTATGCGATGAAAAGAATGACTTTTAGCTGCAAGTTGTGCTGGGCTAATATGTCCCCTCCAACCAATAACGTTACAAACACGAGTCATCATTCCGCGACATTTTCAACAGGAAACTCCGCAGGAAATTTAAAATGGTAATTTAGTAAACTAAAAAGGCCGTATTGGCATGTGTTGCAATGTTAATATTTCATCATTGATATATAAACTATCAGACTGCGTGGTCGGTAGTAGTGGGTTTCAGTAGGCCTTTAAGTGAATAAACAGTCAGATAGGGCTATTTTTTTTTGTTTTTGTTGTAATGTAAATAAAGAAATCTATATGATTTATGAGTTAAAAATAATGGAAAGATAATATGTTATTTTTAGAAATCCATCCATCAAACCATCTTTTTCCGCTTATCCGAGGTCGGGTCGTGGGGGCAGCAGCCTAAGCAGGGAAGCCCAAACTTTCCTCTCCCCAGCCACTTCGTCCAGCTCTTCCCGGGGGAATCCCGAGGCGTTGGGAGACATAGTCTTCCCAACGTGTCCTGGGTCTTCTTTCCTCCTACCGGTCGGACGTGCCCTAAACACCTCCCTAAGGAGGGTTTCAGGTGGCATCCTGTCCAGATGCCCGAACCACCTCATCTGGCTCCTCTTGATATGGAGGAACAGCGGCTTTACTTTGAAATACCCCCGGATGATGGAGCTTCTCTCCCTGTCTCTAAGGGAGAGCCCCGCCAACCGGCGGAAGAAACTATTTTGTTCTTTTGGTCATAACCCAAAGCTCATGTCCATAAATGAGGATAGAAATGTAGATCGACCGGTAAATTGAGAGCTTTGCCTTCCGGTTCAGCTCCTTCTTCACCACAATGGATCGATACAGCGTCCACATTACTGAAGACGTCACAACAATCTGCCAGTCGTTCTCAAGACCCACTCTTCCCTCTCTCGTGAACAAGACTCCAAGATTTTTAGAAATTGTCCAACTTTCAGAATTTTAGCCGTATTTTCCGAAATTTTAAAAGATCTAGCGCTATTTCACACGGGATAGGCACCAACCAAAATATTTTAGTACTACTGAACACTGATGCAAGTAAAATCCGAAACGTGACGTCACGCTTTAGCACTTGGCGGGCAAACAACTTTGTTGCAATTTTCCATGCCAACAAAGCAAGCACGCCTGACAGAAAGCGCTGGAAAGTTATGCTCCACTTTTCAAAAGGCGCTAGATCGATGGATATGCCATATACAAACGTTTGTATGTATATGCAACTGACAAGCATTGGTAATAAAACAATACAATAAAAACACCAGTGCTTGCAGTATAGACACTTTGTAGGGATCAACAAAATACAAGACTGGCACATTCAACTTAGTGGCAAAGACTTCTTCCTGGCTACTTGTATTGTAATGTATTGTAGTAAGTGATTACATAGACTTCAGCAACACCCTAGTGTTGTCCCGATAACAAAATGTATTTCGATACTTTTCGGTACTTTTTTGATACTTTTCTAAATGAAGGGGACCACAAAAATCCGGTACTTTTTAGAGGCAGTGTAGTACAGAATAGGATTCATTAGTATTGCAGTACTAATACCGGTATACCGTACAACCCTACAAAACATTGAAAAGAAGGCATACTTGCAAATGAGATTTAACAATATACAACAACTAGACAGCAGTGTTATAATTATTAGTTATAACTATTAGCTATTACCCTTCCTTAATTGTGTAGGACCCTCATTATGGAAGATCCAAACAAATCCCATGAGACCCCAATGGAGTTATCATGCGATTAACTGTGTAGCTTTTTCTTTAACATTTTTTTTTCTAACGTCGTCTTGCATGACAAATCTCGGTGTCATCACTCAGCGAGACATCATGTGAGCTAGCATCACAGGATTAACTTTTTTGCTTTGTTTTTGGCTTTTACTTTTGCATAATGTCAAAATTGACCACCTTCATGTCCCCTTACAGCAAATCTAGGAAGATGTCAGTGTGCTTTACGTCACAAAAGCTCAGATTATATATTTTGAGAAAAAATGAACGTAAGAACGTTAACATATCAAGCAGGCTCATAAAGTACAAGTTTTTACATTCTAAGGTCAGCAACCCCGCGGCTCTTTAGCGCCGCCCTAGTGGCTCCCTGGACCTCTTTCAGAGATGTGTAAAAATGAAAAAAGATGAAGAAAATTATAAATGTTTTGTTTTAATACATTTTCTGTAGGAGAACAAACATGACACAAACCGTCCTAATTGTTAGAAAACCCACTATTTATGTTTTACATGGCAAGCACCGTTTTGTCCTACTAATTTCAGCGATCATTGAACACACCGTAGTTTGCTTACATGCACAACTTTCTCCAATGATGCCACAAAAAGACGTGTTTTATGCCACTCCTTCTTTGTCTCATTTTGTCCACCAAACATTTTATGCTGTGCGTGAATACAAAAGGTGAGCTTTTTGTGGATGTTATTGCTTTGTTGGAGTGCTTATCAGGCATATTTGGTCAATCCATGACTGCAAGCTGATTGATGCTATCATGCCACTTAAGCTAGCTGTATGTACATATTGCATCATTATGCCTCAGTTGTAGGTATACTTGAGCTCATTTAATTTCCTTTATGTATGTCCTCTGTGTATTTAATTTATATTTGCATGTCTCATGACTGTATTTCTCATAGTTGTTTGTGTGCCATGTTGTTCCAGACCACAGCAAATGTTACCCAGCTAGCAAAGATTGTAATAAATAAATTAGAAAAACACAGCCTGCCGTTTCCTTAAATTTGGACACACACATCTATACCTTTGGCCATTCTGAGCCAGTAATTTCGGGATGTTATCTCCTCCTGTGAGAAGCCTCCATTTTACTAATGTTTTTTAATGTTGCAAAAATGTGTAGAATAAAAATGTAAATACAATATTTCTGTCAACGAAGATTTGCGTCAGCCTTTGATAGTAGGCTAATTTAGCTAATATAGTACTATAATTACATCATGTGTTCCCTTCATTATTAGACTTATATAAGGCTTTTATTTTTTTGCGGCTCCAGACAGATTTGTTTTTTTATTTTTGGTCCAATATGGCTCTTTCAATATTTTGGGTTGCCGACCCCTGGACTAGTGTGAAAGTTGAAAATGTCAAAAATTGAGAAGCAACTCACCTTTAACATTGTAGTTTGTCCTTTAAGTTAAGTATTTGAATGTTTTTACATTATAAATCTTCCTGAGACTGCGATGAGGTGGCGACTTGTCCAGGGTGTACACCGGCTTCTGCCGGATTGTAGCCGAGATAGGCTCTAGCGCCCCCCCCGACCCCAAAGGGAATAAGCGGTAGAAATGGATGGATGGATCTTCATGAGAACCAGCGTCCTTTAAGTGGACGTCTGTGTTTGGTCTATTTCTTTGGTCATTTCGGAAAAATAAATCTAACTGAAGAGAATGTTGGCTCTCAGGGGGATATCAATGTGAATTATATGTGAATTATATGTGAATTATATTTACATAGGGCTTTTTCTCTAGTGACTCAAAGCGCTTTTACATAGTGAAACCCAATATCTAAGTTACATTTAAACCAGTGTGGGTGGCACTGGGAGCAGGTGGGTAAAATGTCTTACCCAAGGACACAACTAGGATGGCGGAAGCGGGGGTCGAACCTGGAATCCTGAAGTTGCTGGCAT
The DNA here is from genome assembly GCF_033978795.1 of Nerophis ophidion. Classification (NCBI taxonomy): domain Eukaryota; kingdom Metazoa; phylum Chordata; class Actinopteri; order Syngnathiformes; family Syngnathidae; genus Nerophis; species Nerophis ophidion. The sequence continues at coordinate 21,263,670 of NC_084627.1, forward strand.
GTCCACTCTACTAACCGAGCGATACAGCTACCTTTTGATACCTGTAAAGTTATCACAAGTCTTAAAGTGCAACAGATTATATCTGTATCCATTTTTTTTTAGGAGAAACTGTTCAAATTTCCTGTCTATTACCTGACTGCTTGTATGATAGCTACGTCACTTTGTTTATAATGTATATTTTCTGCTGCAGCTGTTACATTTACTGTAATATTGTACATGGTTATTGTTATTGTGGAGTGACAGTGTGACCTTTGCTCCTGCAGGAGCAAAGGTCACCACCTCTGTCGATGGTATTGAGGGCGGAGCACCATCAGATAGGGGCGGGGCATGTGCTGACGGCGAGAAACAGCTGGCAGGTGATTAGATTTCACAGGTGGTACGTGGTAATCTAATTACCACGTAATCTAATTAATTTTCCTGAAGGAACTCTCCTGAAGGAATCAATAAAGTACTATCTATCTATCTAATCAACTTTTGTCCTTAACAGTGAGCAGCAGGGAGCAGAAAGAGAGAGAGAGAGAGGATACGGACGTGACTGAAAGGTCACGTTCTGCTGGAAAAAGACTTTTGATAACTATATGTACATTAAAACCTTGTTAAAACCTGTACGCTTGGCTCTTGTGCAGTGTCTACAGTGGAGCTGCTAGGAAGCGACCTCCACAGTTATACATTGTACAAATCCCGTTTCCAAATGAGTTGGGAAATTGTGTTAGATGTAAATATAAACGGAATACAATAATTTGCAAATCCTTTTAAACCCACATTCAATTGAATGAACTACAAAGACAAGATATTTGATGTTCAAACTCATAAACTTTTTTTTTGTCGCAAATAACTAAGTGAGAATTTCATGGCTGTCTCACGCCAAATTTCTTCCCCCCTACAAAAACTTTCCCCCCCCATTTACTTCCGGGGTCATGATTAATACAGACGCTTTGTTAACGCTATATTATAAAAATATAACGCTATATTATAAAAATATAACGCTATATTATAAAAATACAGACTTTTGTTAACGCTATATTATGAAAAGATAATTAAAAACAATTTACAAACACAAGCTATGGGATGACGCATTTACTTCCGGGGTCACGTTTCCTCTTATGTCAACCCATAGCTTGTGTTCGTAAATTGTTTTTTAATTTTTTTTATAATATAGCGTTAACAAAACGTCTGTATTTTTATAATATAGCGTTATATTTTTAAAATGTGGTGTTAACAAGACATCTGTATTAATCATAACCCCGGAAGTAAATGGGGGGGGAGGTTTTTGTAGGGAGAAGAAATTTGGCGTGACAGCTGTAACATGTGCCAAAGTAGTTGGGAAAGGGCATGTTCACCACTGTGTTACATCACCTTTTCTTTGAACAAAACTTAAAAAAACGTTTGGAAACTGAGGAAACTAATTGTTGAAGCTTTGAAAGTGGAATTCTTTCCCACTCTTGTTTTATGTAAAGCTTCAGTAGTTCAACAGTCCGCTGTCGTATTTTACGCTTCATAATGCGTCACACATTTTCGATGGGAGACAGGTCTGGACTGTGAATGTGAGTGTGAATGTTGTCTGTCTATCTGTGTTGGCCTTGTGATGAGATGGCGACTTGTCCAGGGTGTACGCTGCCTTCCGCCCGAAAAGCTGAGACTCCAAAAGGGACGAGCAGTAGAAAATGGATGGATATAAAAATATGATATATCAGTATATATCACATACTGTATATATAATATGTAAATATGACATATATGTTATATTTTATATTGCTACTACGCTACATTTTTAGTCTACTTTATACCTGCAATATCCTTTCCATCCTTACACTTTCCATCCCTTGTAACTAAGATAGTGTGTGGAACAATTTCCCTTACTATTAAAGTTTGTCTAAGTCTAAGTCTAAATCCCGAGAGACCCGCATCCTTACCTTCTCTTGGTACTGTCGGCGTGACGAGTCCAGGGATTGGATCAGGGCCGTGGCGTGACCCACAAACATGGCGTAGCACGTGGCGCCCACGATCATGCTCAGCATGGTGATCCACAGGTCGGACATGCTCACCGGCGCTCGGGCGCCATAGCCGATGCACAGCATGTGGCTCATGGCTTTGAAGAGGGCGTACGAGTACTGCTTGCCCCAGGAAACGTTCTGCATTGGACGGAGAGAAAGGGGAGGGGTGTCACCGCGAGGCATGGCGAGGATACAGAGAGGCTTTTCTTTGATGGATCACTGAACTTCCAAACAGACTTGTGCCAACACACTCTCCGTACGCCTCGCAGCCTAATGCCGTCACTCAGTGTCGGAACTTCTCTCTCAGCGTCTTTTTCTTTCTACCTGCGCCGATTCGTTTTCCATTTGCCGAGGGGTGAAAAACAGTTCAGCGCTATAAATAAAAAAATAAAAAAATATATATATAAAAAACAAAACTTGCATTATTTACACGAGTTTGAAGCATCTTCGTCCCCCTTAGAAAAGAAGGCAAGGATGGATTGTGTTTTGGAATTGGATTGCCCCAGTCCCTGAACGCACCATTCTGAGACAGTCCCCTAACACAGTGTTTTTCAACTTTTTTTGAGTCTAGGCACATTTTTTGCGTTGAAAAAATCCCGAGGCACACCATCAGCATAAATCATTAAAAAACGAAACTCAGTTGACAGTAAAAAGTCGTCGCAATTGTTGGATATGACTTTAAACCATAACCAAGCATGCATCACTATAGCTCTTGTCTCAAAGTAAGTGTACTGTCACCACCTGTCACATCACTCCCTGACTTATTTGGAGTTGTTTGCTGTTTTCCTGTATGTAGTGTTTTAACTCTTGTCTTTGGTGGCGTTTTCTCTTTTTTCGTTATTTTCCTGTAGCAGTTTCATGTCTTCCTTTGAGCGATATTTCCCGCATCTACTTTGTTTCCGAAATCAAGATTATTTCAGTTGTTTTTATCTTTCTTTGTGGGGACATTGTTGACTGTCATGCCATGTTCAGATGTACTTTGTGGAAGCCGTCTTTGCTCCACAGTAAGTCTTTGCTGTCGTCCAGCATTCTGTTTTTCTTTACTTTGTAGCCAGTTCAGTTTTAGTTTCGTTCTGCAAAGCCATCCCTAAGCTTCATGCCTTTTCTTAGGGGCACTCATTTTGTTTATTTTTGGGTTAAGCATTAGACACAATTTTACCTGCACACTGCCTCCCAGAGACTATAATTACTGGTTTGAAAACAATTTTAACCCAAATAGGTGAAATTAGACAATCTCCCACGGCACACCACACTTTATCTCACGACACACTAGTGTGCCACGGCACAGTGGTTGAAAAACACTGCCCTAACAGTCATGCATCATAACAACCTGAGTGTGTGTGTATGTGTGTGTGTGTGTGTGTGTGTACTTCCTAATTGAGGATTCAGTCCCAACGACACAGCGTCTTCTCACAAACGAGTGTGGGAGCCTTGAACCACGCTGATGATAGCTGTCCACTGTGTCTGACTGTGCTCGGGAGAGCTCGTCTCCTTTTTTTTTTTTAATGGGATTGTTGACTCATGATTAATCAGACTAAAGCTGCGCAAACACAGGGAGAGACGAGACGGGCAATGTGGTGGACAGGGAATGATAAGAGACAGAAGTGTAATTAGCATGCTTACTTGCAGTGATGGGGAAGCAACTTGGAAAAATGTAGTACGCTAAGTTACAAGTTACTCTTGGTTTATTGTTGCTAAGCTACAAGGGAAGCCATCCCCGGAGAATTGTAGCAGGCTACACGGCAAAAGCTATATATATATATATATATATATATATATATATATATATATATATATATATATATATATATATATATATATACATATATACATATATATATATATATATATATATATATATATATATATACATATATATATATATATATATATATATATATATATATATATACATATATATATATATACACATATATATATACACATATATATATATATATACATATATATATACACACATATATATATATATATACACACATATATATATGTATATATATATATATCTATATATATATATATATATATATATATATATATATATATATATATATACATATATATATATATATATATATCAGTGTTTCCCACAGGTCAGGCATCTATTTGTGGTGGTGTGGTCGGGCGGCGGGTGGGTGGGGGTTGGTGGTGTCAGCGGCGGCGGCGATGACCAAGAAGAACGCAGAGTTGGAATATAATTAAATTGGCGGAGTTACAATGCATAGTAGGCTACCACCACCTACTACACCGGAGTTTAACTACAAGCTCCATTCCCAGACAGAGTCCCATTGCTTTTATGAGCGGTCGAGCGAGTCAAAAGCCGAAAAAAATAAATAAATAAATTATAATCTATTTGTGGCGGCCGTAATTCTTTTGTGGCGGGCCGCCACAAATAAATGAATGTGTGGGAAACCCTGTATATATATATATATACATATATATATATATATATATATCTATATATATATATATATATATATATATATATATATATATATATATATATATATATATATATATATATATATATATGCACAGTATATCTATATATAACGTACAGGCCAAAAGTTTGGACACACCTTTGCTTCATTCAATGCGTTTTCTTTATTTTCATGACTATTTACATTGTAGATTGTCACTGAAGGCATCAAAACTATGAATGAACATATGTGGAGTTATGTACTTAACAAAGAAAAGGTGAAATAACTGAAAACATTTTTTATATTCTAGTTTCTAGCCACTCTTTGCTTTGCACACTCTTGGCATTCTCTCAATGAGCTTCAAGCACACCTGTGAAGTGAAAACCATTTCAGGTGACTACCTATACAAGCTCATCGAAAGAATGCCAAGAGTGTGCGAAAATGTAATCAGAGCAAAGGGAGGCTACAAAAAACTAATGTGATCTATTGTCCTTTCTTTACGTTTAGTTCTGCTTTCAAACACCACTAATATAGTACAGAATAAACTCGATTGCAACACAGAAAATTTCTCAAACAAATCAAATGTTCATACAAACATTTTACAACGTGATCCCTGCAGACACAATCATTCCGTTTGTATTCCACAAGATGATGAAAATTACATTTTAAGAGCCATTTCTTTCCACGCACTTTCGTTTTTTCCTGACCTTATTACCTTTATGGACCACTTCTTTCAGGACTCTATGAAAGCTCTTTCCTCTCTCCATTTGAACGACTGGAACACCCAAGAACAGAACAAAAACATAGCAATTTCTGCTCAAACTCTACACCCACTCTCACTTGTTTTAAACCTTGGCTCAAGCTGCTTGACCATCGTGTGAATTAAGACACAAAGAAGAAAAAAACGGATATGACATCACATGCAACCCACCTATAGCACTTACCATAAATAAATGGAAAGATTTAGACCTAATATGTGTGCTTGTCATCGTCCCGTCTCACCCATAGATGATCAATATCCAAATCGCCAGCATACAATCAAAATCCCTGCTGCATAATGTTTAATATCGATACGAACCATGTCAAGCTTTTACCACATCGATAGTTATCCTAATTTAGTAACAGCCGTTATATTGCAGGTATTTGAACAAACTTTGGTTAGTTGGGAAACAAACAAACCCAGAGTTTCACCTTCATGCTAGGAATTTAGCATTCTTTAAAGTCCAATGATTGTCACACACACACTAGATGCGGTGAAATGTGTCCTCTGCATTTGACCCATCACCTTGTTCACCCCCTGGGAGGTGAGGGCAGCATTGAGCAGCAGCGTGCGCCGCACTAGAGAATAATTTCGGTGATTAAACCCCCAATTGCAACCCTTGATGCTGAGTGCCAAGCAGGGAGGCAATGGGTCCCGTTTTTTGTAGTCTTTGGTATGACTCAGACGGGGTTTGAACTCACAACCTCCCAGTCTCTGGGCGGACACTCTAACCACAAGGCCACTAAGCTGTTATATTCATGAAAATAAATTGACACAAAAAAAGTGTGCGGGCTTTAGAGCATTTTCTATTCGGCTCCAGTACTCTGCAATGCCCTCCCGGAAACATTTAAAATGCTACCTATGTAGAAGCATTTTAGATCAGTTGATCTGCCGTCTCTTTTTCTGCTCTGCCCCCCTCTCATGCATGGAGAGGCTATTAGGTGACCACAGATGAGTTGCTAACTGTTCAAAGTCGAGACCCGGGGTGGTCCACCCATCTGTGCATCCGTTGGGGACGTATGGCAAACAAGGTAATCAAAAAGGTCAACCAACGAACGAGATTTCTCTACAGAATCTCCTCTCTGGTCAACAAAAGCACAATGAAGATACTAGTGGGAACTCTCATTCAAACTTTTTTCAATTACGCATGCACCTCCTGGTACCTTAGCACCTCCAAAACCCTCAAATCAAGACTCCAAACATCCCAGAACAAGCTAGTTAGGTTACTTCTAGACCTCCACCCCAGATCACACCTCACTCCTACCCACTTCTCCAAAGAGGGCTGGCTCAGGGTGGAGGACAGAGTCAAACAACTTGCACTGAGCCTAGTCTATAAAATCCGCTACACCTCCCTGATACCGAAGTACATGTCATACTACTTTCATAACGTAAATGGTCGCCATAACCACAACACCAGGGGGAGCTCCACAAACCACGTTAAACCCAGATTCTGATCTAACAAAGGTCTTAACTCATTCTCCTTCTATCCCGCATCTATGTGGAATGCACTCCCAACAGGTGTGAAAGAAAGTGAAACTCCATCCTCCTTCAAAACCTCACTAAAAGAACACCTCCAGGCAACTACAACCCTAGACTAACACCCTCCCTCCACCACATCCCACCTCCCCAGATTGTAAATAATGAAATGTATATACTTGTGATTATGCTTTCTGAACTCACTATGTTCACTTCTCGTTGTACATATCCTACCAAGTCAGACCTACACTGTTTCAATGTCAATTTCTCAGATGATATAATTGTTGATGACTGAAGTATGCTGATAGCAACCCAACCTAATCCCCCCGTCCCAACCCCCTCCACATCCCACCCCCCGGATTGTAAATAATGTAAATAATTCAATGTATGTACTCTGATGAGGCGTTACCATGAATTGATTAACGTGGACCCCGACATAAACAAGTTAAACACTTATACGGGTAATACCATTTATTGGTCAATTGTGCAGAATATGTACTGTACTGTACTGTGCAATCTACTAACTAAAGTTTCAATCAATCAATCAGTCTCTGCACTCAAGATGACCCCCTGCTGGCCTCACTATGGACTGGACTCTCACACTGTCAACTAGATCCACCGGACGTCCAATGCACCGGTCGCCCAAGGGGCGGAGGTCCCCACATCTGCGGTCCCCTCCAAGGTTTCTCATTTTATCCCATTGGGTTGACATTTTCCTTCCAGATTCCTGGGATCTGAGACGAGGATGTCATTGTGGCTTGTGCAGCCCTTTGAGACACTCGTAATGAAGGGCTATATTATTAAACTTTGATTGATATTGGCAGTAGTTCCAAAGACTTTCTTCACTGTGGACGTCACTTTGCAGCAGATTGCCTTCAAACAAAACTTCCTCTCCACCCGCCTTTGTCCCCTACACCCTTTTTGCCTTTGCAGAAGTCACAGCAACATCCGTACTCCCCATTAACGCACAACTTTGTTTTGCAAAAAGAGCAACCTTGCCTCTAGCAAAGAGAGGCCGCCTATGGAGGATTCATCTGTGAACAGCGTTATTCTACAGCACAGTACAGTTCAGTACAGGGGGCGGCGTGGCGAAGACGGGAGAGTCGCCGTGCCAAATGAGGGTTCCTGGTTCAATCCCCACCTTCTATCATCCTAGACACATCCGTTGTGTCCTGGAGCAAGACACTTCACCCTTGCTCCTGATGGGTCCTGTTTAGCGCCTTGCACGGCAGCTTCAGCCATTAGTGTGTGAATAGGTGTGAAATGGGTGAATGTTGAAATAGTGTCAAAGTGCTTTGAGTTCCTTACAAAAGTTGAAAATCGCTATGCAAGTACAAACCCTGTTTCCATATGAGTTGGGCAATTGTGTTAGATGTAAATATAAACGTAATACAATGATTTGCAAATCATTTTCAACCCATATTCAGTTGAATGCACTACAAAGACAACATATTTGATGTTCAAACTCATAAACTTTATTTTTTTTTTTGCAAATAATAATTAACTTAGAATTTCATGGCTGCAACACGTGCCAAAGTAGTTGGGAAAGGGCATGTTCACCACAGTGTTACGTCACCTTTTCTTTTAACAACACTCAATAAACGTTTGGGAACTGAGGAAACTAATTGTTGAAGCTTTGAAAATTGAATTCTTTCCCATTCTTGTTTTATGTAGAGCTTCAGTCGGTCTCCGCTGTCGTATTTCACGCTTCATAATGCACCACACATTTTCGATGGGAGACAGGTCTGAACCGTAGGCGGGCCAGGAAAGTACCCGCACTCTTTTTTTAACGAAGCCACGCTGTTGTAACATGTGCCGAATGTGGCTTCGCATTGTCTTACTGAAATAAGCAGGGGCGTCCATGAAAAAGACGGCGCTTAGATGGCAGTATATGTTGTTCCAAAACCTGTATGTACCTTTCAGCATAAATGGTGCCCTAACAGATGTGTAAGTTACCCATGCCATTGGGCACTAATGCACCCCCATACATCACAGATGCTGGCTTTTGAACTTTGGGTCGATAACAGTCTGGATGGTTCGCTTCCCCTTTGGTCCGGATGAAAAGATGTCAAATATTTCCAAACACAATTTAAAATGTGGACTTGTCAGACCACAGAACACTTTTCCACTTTGCATCAGTCCATCTTAGATGATCTCGGGCTCAGAGAAGCTGGCGGCATTTCTGGATGTTGTTGATAAATGGCTTTGGCTTTGCATAGTAGAGCTTTAACTTGCACTTACAGATGTAGCGACAAACTGTATTTCGTGACAGTGGTTTTCTGGACGGTTCCTGAGCCCATGTGGTGATATCCTTTAGAAATTGATGTCTGTTTTCGATACAGTACCGTGTGAGGGATCGAAGGTCACGGTCATTCAATGTTGGTTTCCGGCCATGCCGCTTACGTGGAGTGATTTCTCCAGATTCTCTGAACCTTTTGATGATGTTATGGACCATGGATGTTGAAATCCCTAAATTTCTTGCAATTGCACTTTGAGAAACGTTGTTCTTAAACTGTTTGACTATTTGCTCACGCAGTTGTGGACAAAGGGGTGTACCTCGCCCCATCTTTTCTTGGGAGGCTGATTTTATACCCAATCATGGCACACACCTGTTCCCATTTAGCTGTGGGATGTTCCAAATAAGTGTTTGATGCGCATTCCTCAACTTTAGCAGTATTTATTGCCACCTTTCCCAACTTCTTTGTCACGTGTTGCTGGCATCAAATTCTAAAGTTAATGATTATTTGCAAAAAAATATATTTATCAGTTTGAACATCAAATATGTTGTTTTTGTAGCATATTCAACTGAATATGGGTGAAAAAGGATTTGCAAATCATTGTATTCTGTTTATTTTTACATCCAACACAATTTCCCAACTCATATGGAAACAGGGTTTGTATAACAATTTACCATTTTACCATTTACATCCATCCATTTTCTACCGCTTATTCCCTTTGAGGTCGCGGGGGGCACTGGTGCCTATCTCAATTACAATCGGGCGAAAGGCGGAGTACACCCTGGACAAGTCGCCACCTCATCGCAGGGCTTACCATTTACAGTAGGTTCCCACTGCATTGACAACTTTCACACATAAGCTACAGATGCGGAAAATGCTGAAGCAGCATATCCTTATGCATTAGGGAATAACTAATGAAATAAATCTAATTTCTTGTCAATGATGCGAGGCCATGTCCCTACCAGAAGCGCCGGCATTGATCTTTGCAGGGATCCAGCTGCATCGGCGCAGGTAATCATGTCCAGACGCTACGCTTTTCAACCCAACTGGGTTTTTTTTTTTTTTTTCCTGCTCATTTTATAATCATCTGGCCTGGATGACTCATCATTTTTCATCTGCATGCTAATTAGTTGTTTGGAACGGAGACAGATTAGAAAATGTCGATTTTCACATCTTTTCTTTACGTCATAAAGCGCACACGAGTATTCCGACACACGGGGTCGTGAGGTGTCCTTTTCACACGCGTAAGCACGGTAGCACGCGCAGGCCCAGATGACGGTTTATGGCGCCGCACGTCCGTATGTTCGTGCTCGCCTCTTTGCATGCACGAGAAAGGAAAGGAAAGGGCTGCGGAGGGAGACAGAAAGCGTTGGTGTGACTCACCGCACCTTGTACGTTGCTGGTGTGCAGATATATAAGAAGGGCTGCGTCTGCAATGCTCTGTCCTTAGAAGCGTTGCACAATGTAATCGCTTTGTCATACAATTCGCTCATTTGTACTTGGGGTCACAGAGGCCAGGACAACTGGGAATTACACCGCGTTGACTTGTTTTCGCTCATATTGTTAGTATTTATGCCTGTATTTAAAGGCCTACTGAAATGAGATTTTCTTATTTAAACGGAGATAGCAGGTCCATTCTATGTGTCACACTTGATCATTTCGCGATATTGCCAGATTTTTGCTGAAAGGATTTAGTCGAGAACATCGACGATAAAGTTCGCAACTTTTGATCGCTAATAAAAAAGCCTTGCCTGTACCGGAAGTAGCAGATGATGTGCGCGTGACATCACGGGTTGTGGAGTTCCTCACATTGTTTACAATCATAGCCAGCAGCAGCTAGAGCTATTCGGACCGAGAAAGCGAGAATTTCCCCATTAATTTGAGCGAGGATGAAAGATTTATGGATGAGGAAATTTAGAGTGAAGGGCTAGGAAGAAAAAACAAAGGCGATTGCAGTTGGAGCGATTCAGATGTTATTAGACACATTTACTAGGATAATTCTGGAAAATCCCTTATCTGCCTATTGTGTTGCTAGTGTTTTAGTGAAATCAAATAGTACCTGAAAGTCGGAGGGGTGTGGCCAAGGGTGTGTTGACACCAAAGTCTCTGAGGGAAGTTAGGCAGCTGCAGCAGGATGGAAGCTCCGCTGATATTTCCGGTAAGAGGCGACTTATTACCACAATTTTTTCACCGAAAACTGCCGGTTGACATGTAGTCGGGATCCATGTTCGCTTGACCGCTCTGATCCATAGTAATTCTTCTTCTTCGGGAATTTTAAACAAGGAAACACCGGCTGTGTTTTTGTGGCTAAAGGCTAAAAGCTTCCCACTTCCATCTTTCTACTTTGACTTCTCCATTATTAAATGAACAAATTGCAAAAGATTCAGCAACACAGATGTCCAGAATACTTTGTAATTATGCGATTAAAACAGACTACTTATAGGTTGGATCGGGCTGGACAATAATGTCCGCTACAATTGGTGACATCAAACGCACGGGTCATCATACGCGTCATCATACCGCAATGTTTTCAACACGACACTTCGCGCGAAATTTAAAAATGCAATTTAGTAAACTAAAAAGGCCGTATTGGCATGTGTTACAATGTTAATATTTCATCATTGATATATAAACTATCAGACTGCGTGGTCGGTAGTAGTGGGTTTCAGTAGGCCTTTAATATACAGTAAGATTCAAAGTGGCACGTGCACATGTTTCCTCACACAGTCAACTGCAGAGAGTACCAGGCTCTCTTAGGCCTCATACTTGCCAACCCTCACGATTTTCCTGGGAGACTCCCGAATTTCAGTGCCCCCTCCGGAAAATCTCCCGGGACAACCATTCTCCCGATTTCCACTCGGATAACAATAATGGGGGCGTGGCTTAAAGGCACTGCCTTTGGCGTCCTCTCTCATCTGAAAAGGAGACTATAATATATGTGTCCTTTATCCATAGGTTTATTTATAACCCATAAAGTAGGAAAGCACGGAGCTATTTCTCAGCGTGTTTTTATTCCGGCCGGCACAGTAATACGCTGACAAAAAACATTCGGATTCCCATCATGCATTGCTTCAAAACATTGGCAAGTAGTAATGTCCAAAAACATAACAGAGACGAAGCAGAAAAACAAAATAGAGACATGGTGACGATGAGTAAGAAAAATAAGTACGCTTGCAAGTTCCAAAATAATTGGAAAAAATAATTTCAGTTCATCCAGGACAGCGCAAAGGGGAAGGGGTATGCTGCCTGCAAATTTTGTAGATCAGACTTCTCCATTGAACATGGTGGCTGAACGGATATACTCATTCATGAACGGATTTTATATAAATATATATATATATATATATACATACATCAATCAATCAATCAATCAATGTTTACTTATATAGCCCTAAATCACTAGTGTCTTAAAGGGCTGCACAAACCACTACGACATCCTCGGTAGGCCCACATAAGGGCAAGGAAAACTCTCACCCAGTGGGACATCGGTGACAATGATGACTATGAGAACCTTGAAGAGGAGGAAAGCAATGGATGTCGAGCGGGTCTAACATGATACTGTGAAAGTTCAATCCATAATGGATCCAACACAGTCGCGAGAGTCCAGTCCAAAGCGGATCCAACACAGCAGCGAGAGTCCCGTTCACAGCGGAGCCAGCAGGAAACCATCCCAAGCGGAGGCGGATCAGCAGCGCAGAGATGTCCCCAGCCGATACACAGGCAAAGTACATGGCAACCGGATCGGACCGGACCCCCTCCACAAGGGAGAGTGGGACATAGAAGAAAAAGAAAAGAAACGGCAGATCAACTGGTCTAAAAAGGGAGTCTATTTAAAGGCTAGAGTATATAAATGAGTTTTAAGGTGAGACTTAAATGCTTCTACTGAGGTGGCATCTCGAACTGTTACCGGGAGGGCATTCCAGAGTACTGGAGCCCGAAATGAAAAAGCTCTATAGCCCGCAGACTTTTTTGGGCTTTGGGAATCACTAATAAGCCGGAGTCCTTTGAACGCAGATTTCTTGCCGCGACATATGGTACAATACAATCGGCAAGATTGGATGGAGCTAGACCGTGTAGTATTTTATACGTAAGTAGTAAAACCTTACAGTAACATCTTAAGTGCACAGGAAGCCAGTGCAGGTGAGCCAGTACAGGCGTAATGTGATCAAACTTTCTTGTTCTTGTCAAAAGTCTAGCAGCCGCATTTTGTACCAACTGTAAACTTTTAATGCTAGACATGGGGGGACCCGAAAATAATACGTTACAGTAGTCGAGGCGAGACGTAACAAACGCATGGAAAATGATCTCAGGGTCTTTAGTGGACAGAATGGAGCGAATTTTAGCGATATTACGGAGATGAAAGAAGGCCGTTTTAGTAACCCTTTTAATGTGTGCCTCGAAGGAGAGAGTTGGGTCGAAGATAATACCCAGATTCTTTACCGTGTCGCCTTGTTTAATTGTTTGGTTGTCAAATGTTAGAGTTGTATTATTAAATAGAGTTCGGTGTCTAGCAGGACCGATAATCAGCATTTCGTTTCGTTTTTTTGGCGTTGAGTTGCAAAAAGTTAGCGGACATCCATCGTTTAATTTCATTAAGACACGCCTCCAGCTGACTACAGTCCAGCGAGCGTGTTGGTCAGCTTTAGGGGCATGTAGACTTGGGTGTCATCAGCATAACAGTGAAAGCTAACACCGTATTTGCGTATGACGTCACCTAGCGGCAGCATGTAGATGCTGAAGAGTACAGGGCCAAGGACCGAACCCTGGGGAACTCCACACGTTACCTTAACGTAGTCCGAGGTCACATTGTTATGGGAGACGCACTGCATCCTATCAGTAAGATAAGAGTTAAACCAAGACAGGGCTAAGTCTGACATACCAATTCGTGTTTTGATGCGTTCTAATAAAATATTATGATCGACGGTATCGAAAGCAGCACTAAGATCGAGGAGCAGCAACATAGATGACGCATCAGAATCCATCGTTAGCAATAGATCATTAGTCATTTTTGCGAGGGCTGTCTCCATGGAGTGATTTGCCCTGAAACCGGATTGAAAGGTTTCACATAGATTGTTAGATGCTAAGTGTTCATTTAACTGCTCCGCAACAATTTTTTTGAGGATTTTTGAAATAAAGGGAAGGTGAGACACCGGTCGGTAGTTTACCATGAGGTCAGGATCGAGGTTAGGTCTTTTAAGAAGAGGATGAATAACCACTTTTTTGAATGCTAGGGGAACAGTGCCCGAGGAAAGTGATACGTTTATAATATTTAGCACTGATGGACCTAATAATACAAAGAGCTCCTTGATCAGTTTCCCAGGAAGAGGGTCAAGTAAACATGTTGTTTGTTTTATTCCATTTACACGTTGTAACAATTCCTCTAATGTTATTTCCTCAAAACGAAAAAAACTATTTTGGAGGGCAGTATCCGCCGTATATACCATCGTATCAGTGTTAATAGAACCCCGTTGTAGCTGGGACTCATTGTCTTTAATCTCCTTTCTAATGACTTCAATTTTCTTACTAAAGAATTGCATAAAGTCATCAGCTGAGTGGGTGGAGCTACTGGAAGGGGTCCCTTGTTGGGTTAGCGATGCTACCGTACTAAACAAAAATTTAGGATCGGTTTTATTACGGTGGATGAGATTTGAGTAATATTTAGCTTTAGCTAAGGTAAGCATGCGTTTATAAGTTATTAAACCATCACTCCATGCTTGATGGTGCACCTCAAGTTTAGTCGTGCGCCTTTTGCGTTCCAGCTTTCTACATAATAATTTCTGAGCTCTAGTTTCTTCTGTAAACCCCGGGGTGCGCTTTTTTGGAGCCTTTTTTAACTTTAGCGGTGCTATGTTATCAATGGTTTCGCGCAGGGCGTCGTTAAAGTTGTTAGTGAGGTTATCTATAGAACCCACATATTTTGGGAATGGTGCCATTACCGAGGGCAGTAGGTCAGCAAGTGTTGTCGTTGTGGCCGTATTAATGTTGCGGCTGCTATAGCAGTTATTATTATTATTAGTTTGACGAACATGCGTCTGAACCTCGAATTTTATAAGGTAATGATCGGACAATACTTTAGTATACGGGAGTATCGTGACTTTGGAAACGGTTATACCCCTGACAAGCACTAGGTCTATCGTATTACCGTTGCGATGCGTGGGTTCATTTATTATTTGTGTGAGACCACAGCTATCAATTATAGTCTGGAGCGCTACGCACGGTGGGTCCGATGGGGTATTCATATGGATATTAAAGTCCCCCATTATGATTATATTATCGGCGTGTGTCACTAGATCAGCAACAAACTCTGAGATTTCATTGATAAAGTCCGAACAGGGCCCTGGGGGGCGGTAGATAACAGCCAGGTGTAGAGGCAGCGGTGTGACAGACCTCATAGTAAGCACCTCAAACGATTTATATTTATTATTTATGTTAGGACTAAGGTTAAAGTTTTTGTTGTATATTAGTGCGACCCCCCCACCCCTTTTAAGAGGACGGGCAATATGTGCATGTGTAAAGTTAGGAGGACATGCCTCATTTAGCTCAAACAAGTAGTTTGGTTTAAGCCAGGTTTCGCTGAGACCGATGACGTTAAGATTGTTGTCTCTGATAATATCATTAACAAACAACGTTTTGGGAGACAATGATCTTATGTTTAAAAAAACTATATTATAGGTAGTGTGCTGTTTTAGGGAATTTTTGACCAAATTATCCGTAGTAGCAATATTAATAATGTTGTGTTTATTATGCCCAGTGCATTTATTATAATTACGACCATTCTAGGAATTGATACAACGGGAATTTTCCGATTGTTTCTATTGTTGCTTTGATAAACTGCACGCATCATGGTTAGCCACCTCAGTAACGGGAATTTTTCGATTGTTTGTTTGTTGCTTTGATAAAGTGCACGCATCATAGTTAGCCACCTCGGTAGAACACATGTCCAACTCTGAAACACTCAAAGCAGAAAAAACTTGTTCTAATTTAACTGACTCTCTACCCAGACCAGTAGTCTCGCATCTTCCATTTAAATCCGGCTTCAGGATGGAGGGAAGTGGTGTTCTGTGGGGATTAGCCTTCTGCTTTGTTTTTAGCCCCGCTCGACATCCGCGTTTACGATCACACCGCTGGCGTCTGCTCCGTAGACGGCCCCCGCTGCTACTAGACTCCCCTGCTTCACAGGTCGCTGGATGTAGCCGCCGAATTATTCCCATGCTAGTTAGCAAATCTAGCAAGCACGCGTCTATCAGTCCAAAACGGCCCGATATGTCCACATCCAGAAGTGTCTGGCGGTCGTACGTGATCACGGAGTGACCACGATGTGAGCCAGCCATGAAGTTTGCAGAATTGTCCGGTATTTCTGCCAAATGTTCCATATTTAGCAAGAGCTCCGCGATGTATCAGCCCGTCCGGGCGCCACCATCTTGGATACATATATATATATATATATATATATATGCACACATATACATACATATGCATATATACATACATATATATACATACATATACATATATACATATATACATATATACATACAGTACATATATACACATACATATACACATATACATACGTATACATACATTTAAATATATATATATATATATATATATATATATATATATATATATATATATATATATATATATATACAAAATACTTGAACATATATACACCCTTGTACGATGTTTTGTGATCATGTTTTGTGTCCTGTTTTGTTTAAGACTTCATTGCTTCCTGTTTTTTCACTCCCCTGTTTATTCACCATGGCGACCCATTAAATTCACCTGTCTCATGTGTTGGACTCACGCACCTGTTTCAATCATGTCATTATAATTTAAGCCTGGTTTTTCAGTTGGTCATCCTGGTGTCATTGTTTCATGATCTTTTCTCACTCTGGTTATGTATGACTCTGCTTCATGCCATTTCACAGTTCATGCTGCTCTGCTCTTTTCTTTCCAATTAGGTTTTGTTTATTCATGTCAAGTTTAGCAAGTCTTTTGTTTCATGTCCATAGTTTTGCCTTTGTGGTAGTTTTTGTGTCTTAGCCATGTTTGTTCTCTGCCTTGTGCGTGCCTTTTGTTTGCACTTTTTTATCAATGTATTAAATCATGTATTGACCTTCACGTCATGTCCTGTCCAGTCCTTTTGCATCTCGGGAAAACTATCCACGCAGGAAACTGCTCCATAGTCTACAGTTCAACATCTTGAAATTTCAGTTTTTTGCAATGCGCAAGGAAACGTTGAGGTGTGGTGTTTATTTATTCAATTTGATTGATAGAGACTTTTTATTAGTACAAACCCCGTTTCCATATGAGTTGGGAAATTGTGTTAGATGTAAATATAAACGGAATACAATTATTTGCAAATCCTTTTCAACCCATATCCAATTGTACGCACTACAAAGACAAGATATTTGATGTTCAACCTCAAACATTTTTTTTTTTTTGAAAATAATAATTAACTTCGAATTTCATGGCTGCAACACGTGCCAAAGTAGTTGGGAAAGGGCATGTTAACCACTGTGTTACATCACCTTTTCCATTAACAACACTCAATTAACGTTTGGGAACTGAGGAAACTAATTGTTGAAACTTTGAAAGTGGAATTCTTTCCCATTCTTGTTTTATGTAGAGCTTCAGTCGTTCAACAGTCCGAGGTCTCCGCTGTCGTATTTTACGCTTCATAATGCGCCACACATTTTCGATGGGGGACAGGTCTGGACTGCAGGCAGGCCAGGAAAGTAAATGCACTGTTTTTTTACGAAGCCACGCTGTAGTAACACATGCTGAATGTGGCTTGGCAATGTCTTGCTGAAATAAGCAGGGGCGTCAATGAAAAAGACGGCGCTTAGATGGCAGCATATGTTGTTCCAATAGCTGTATGTACCTTTCAGCATTAATGGTGCGTTCACAGATGTGTAAGTTACCCATGCCTTGGACACTAATGCACCCCCATACCATCACAGATGCTGGCTTTTGAACTTTGAGTCAATTTCAGTCTGGATGGTTCGCTTCCCCTTTGGTCCGGATGACACCATGTCGAATATTTCCAAAACCATTGTGAAATGTGTACTCGTCAGACCACAGACCACTTTTCCACTTTGCATCAGTCCATCTTAGATGATCTCGCGCCCAAAAAAGCCGGCGGCGTTTCTGGATGTTGTTGATAAATGGCTTTCGCTTTGCATAGTAGAGCTTTGAACTGCACTTACAGATGTAGCGACAAACTGTATTTAGTGACAGTGGTTTTCTGAAGTGTTCCTGAGCCCAAGTGTGTCATGCCTGTAAATCAGGTTTATGTTTTGGTCATGTTATGTTTCGTTTTTTGGACGTTCAGTTCTTGCTTTTACACTTCCTGGTTTGTTTTGGTTACCATGACAACTCATTGATTTTCACCTTGCCCTCAAAGTCAAGCCCCGGTCCTCAACTCTCACACCTGTTTCTAATTACCACAGCCAGTATTTAAGTCATTTGTTTTCTGTTTCTCGGCCTGGGAACTTTACTTACCTGCCTACCTACCTACCTACCTACTTACCTATGCTGCACATCCTTCATGCCCTCGATCACCTGCCACACACCTTGCTATTCATGCCCCTTGTTTTTGGTCACAGTAAATGTTTTGTTTTAGTTATTCATAGCCATGCCATCGTGCTGTTTTTGTTTATAGTTCATTTTTATTCATGCCATTGAGCAAGTTTTTTGGTTTCATGTTTATAGTTATATTCTCAGTTCTAGTCTTTTGTTTCATAACCCTGTTTTTGATTTGCCACTGAGCGCGCCCTTTATTTTCCCTCTTTTTGTATTATAGTGTGTAAATAAACTAATCATGTACCTTAATTCACGCCTGGCTCGTCCCAAATTCCCTCTGCGCCGAAGAAGCAAATCCAAGTCATAGCCCTGACGATGTGGTGATATCCTTTAGAGATGGATGTCGGTTTTTATATACAATGCAGTCTGAGGGATCGAAGGTCACGGTCATTAAATGTTGGTTTCCGGCCATGCTGTTTTCGTGGAGTGATTTCTCCAGATTCTCTGAACCTTTTAATGATATTATGGACCGTAGATTTTGAAATCCCTAAATTTCTTGCAATTGTACTTGGAGAAACGTTGTTCTTAAACTGTTTGACTATTTGCTCATGCAGTTGTGGACAAAGGAGTGTACCTCGCCCCATCCTTTCTTATGAAAGACTGCGCATTTTTTTAGGAAGCTGTTTTTGTACCCAATCATGGCACCCACCTGTTCCCAATTAGCCTGCACACCTGTGGGATGTTCCAAATAAGTGTTTGATGAGCATTCCTCAACTTGATCAGTATTTATTGCCACCCTTCCCAACTTAATTGTCACGTGTTGCTGGCATCAAGCTCTAAAGTTAATGATTATTTGCACTAAAAAAAATTATTATCAGTTTGAACATCAAATATGTTGTCTTTGTAGCATATTCAACTGAATATGGGTTGAAAAGGATTTGCAAATCATTGTATTCTGTTTATATTTACATCTAACGGGGTTTGTTCGTCATTCATGGTAATGCTCCAACGACAGCAGCACTACAGGAAAGAAGAGAATCGTAAAGAAAGGACGGCAGCGTGTTTGAACTGGGTGATGAATGTGCAGCGTGAGGAGACATAGCTGAGGAAAACGACTTTGTTATTATGTAGGACGTCATTTTGTAATTTACGGAATTGCGAGACGCACACTGTGTTTATGTTGAAATGCGGATTGGAGAGGCTTCAACGATGGGCTTTACACAGACTTCCCGCCTGTGTGGTGCCAGGAAAAACAAATGGTAATGCAGTTTTATTATTTCTCAAACCGATGCTCTTAACTAAGTGCTGTTTTTTTATTATTTATTTATTTTTTAATTATTTTTCTTCATTTGTATTCAATGGCTCACAGAAGCTGTACTGCATGAGGAGGCCAATCATACATTTTGTACATATTGATTTTGGTTTCACAGGTCAAACATCCATCTGTCGCTACGTTAAACCAATTATCAGGGAGATTTCTCGTATCGTGCGTCTTGTTGTCACGTAACCCTCTGGTCAGCTGGGAGGGAGTGAGTCACATGTCGTATCAACACGTCGTCTTCCACACACGCACACACACAAATGCGGCTTCCGCCTCCAACACGGGCGTTGAACAAATGAGGTGAACGCGGCAAATGTATTCAAGCTGCTTTGTGAGTTGTTCTAATTAAACGCCGCGTGCTGCCAAATAAGCAACATAGTGAATATTCATCCTCCAGCAGCCCGGCCTTTGTTTAAAAGTAGAGCATTGACGTGCACTGGCAGACTTCATTATCGCATGTTTAAGGACTAAATCTCATACCAAATCTGTATCAAAGTATTGCAATCATCCGTGTGGACAAGCCTATAATTAAACCTCCATTTTGTTGTTCTTGTCGTCGCAAAACTACATCTCCGTGCAAATGAAGCTAAAACTTAAAATTGTGTGACCTGACTAACAAATGATATACTGTTGTGCTCTGAATTTTGCATACAATTAATGTCATAATGATTTTTGTACAAAGTAAATTTGGACTATTTGAATAAAAAACATACAGGCGGAAGGAGATTCATATGGCCCCATTCTTCGTGGTTTACCTGACACATGAAACGTGACAGATCTTGGGTATGAACTATTCAGCGAACAGCCACCAGATGGCAGTAGAGTATTGAATATCTGAACATGTGTTTGTGGCAATTCCCACTTTGACCACAACGTCTGTTGATGCACACTATAGTGTTGTCCTGATACAAATATGGATACTTTTCGGTACTTTTCTAAATAAAGGGTAACACAAAAAAATTGCGTTATTGTCTTTATTTTAACAACAACATCTCAGGGTAAATTAACATATGTTTCTTATTGCAAGTTCGTCCTTAAATAAGATAGTGAACATACTAGACAACTTGTCTTTTATTAGTAAGTAAACAAAGACTCCAAATGTAATCTGCTGATGGATGTAGTAACATATTGTGTCATTTTCCATTCTGTTATTTTGTCAATATTATTAAAATGTAATAATCACCTATTCTTCTCTTGTTTGATTCTTAACATTAGTATTGGATGATACCACAAATTTGGTGTGGTATTAATCCGATACCATGTAGTTACAGGATCATACATTGGTCATATTTAAAGTCCTCATGTGTCCAGGGACGTATTTCCCGAGTCTATAAAAATAATATAAATTTTTTAAAAACAAAAGAAGATGGTGTGATGCCAAAAAATATCGACGTTATCATAGTAGTGTCGACGCGATTCGCTACTGTACTTGGTATCATTACAGTGGATGTTAGGTGTAGACCGGTACTTTTTAGAGGCGGTATAGTACCAAATATGATTCATTAGTATCGCGGTACTATACCGGTATACAACCCTAGACTTGACTAACAAATGATATACAGCTGTGGTCTAAATTTTACATACACTTAATGTCATAATCATTTTGGTACAAAGTAAATTAAGATTGTTAAAATAAAAAATTAAAAACATACAGTAGGAAGGAGATTTAAATGGCCCCATTCTTCGTGGTTTACCTGACACATGAAACGTAACAGATTTTGGGTATGAACTATTCGGCGAACAGCCACCAGATGGCAGTAGAGTATTGAATATCTGAAAATGTGTTTGTGGCAATTCCCAGTTTGACCACATGGACTAAATACAGTGGGTCGCTACATCTGTAAGTGCAAGTTAAAGCTCTACTATGCAAAGCGAAAGCCATTTATCAACAACATCAAGAAACGCTGCCGGCTTCTCTGGGCCCGAGATCATCAAAGATGGACTGATGCAAAGTGGAAAAGTGTTCTGTGGTCTGACGAGTCCACATATCAAATTGTTTTTGGAAATATTCGACATGGTGTCATCCGGACCAAAGGGGAAGCGAACCATCCAGACTGTTATCGACGCAAAGTTCAAAAGCCAGCATCTGTGATGGTATGGGGGTGCATTAGCGCCCAAGGCATGGGTAACTCACACATCTGTGAAGGCAGCATTAATGGTGAAAGGTAAATACAGGTTTTGGAACAACATATGCTGCCATCCAAGCGCCGTCTTTTTCATGGACGCCCCTGCTTATTTCAGCAAGACAATGCCAAGCCACATTCAGCACGTGTTACAACAGTGTGGCTTCGTAAAAAAAAGAGTGCGGGTACTTTCCTGGCCCGCCTGCAGTCCAGACCTGTCTCCCATCGAAAATGTGTGGCGCATTATGAAGCGTAAAATACGACAGCGGAGACCCCGGACTGTTGAACGACTGAAGCTCTACATAAAACAAGAATGGGAAAGAATTCCACTTTCAAAGCTTCAACAATTAGTTTCCTCAGTTCCCAAACATTTATTGAGTGTTGTTAAAAGAAAAGGTGATGTAACACAGTGGTGAACATGCCCTTTCCCAACTACTTTGGCACGTGTTGCAGCCATGAAATCCTAAGTTAATTATAATTTGCAATAAAAAAATAAAGTTTATGAGTTTGAACATCAACAATCTTGTCTTTGTGGTACATTCAATTGAATATGGGTTGAAAAGGATTGGCAAATCATTGTATTCCGTTTATATTTACATCCAACACAATTTCCCAACTCATATGGGAACGGGGTTTGTACCATCACATCAAATTCTGCAAATTCTGCCCCCTAACTACGCCCCCAACATCCACATGTATTTTGCCAATGTAGGAGAAACCATGTGAGTGGTAATGCTACTTGAAAAATGTTTTTATTTATTTTCTCCTATAGTGGTGAGGGTTAATATATTCAAAGCGGCTTCTCACTATGCATAGATCACTGCAGATTCCGCTTAAATTCGAGCCGGTGTTCTGGCAAGACATGCACCTTCCTGGAATTCATTCACCTCCTGCATGTGTGTAACAAGGAATATGGAAATGTAATTATGTCTCCCTCAGCGTGCATCCTATTTAAAGGAATATTGAATGTCAATACAATCTTTAACCATGCAAACCCAGTTAAGCTCAGTGGCCTTGTAGTTAGTGTGTCCACCCTGAGATCGGTAGGTCGTGAGTTCAAACCCCCGCCGAGTCATACCAAAGACTATAAAAATGGGACCAATTACCTCCCTACTTGCCACTCAGCATCAAGGGATGGAATTGGGGGTAAATCACCAAAAATGTATTCCCGAGCGCGGCCACCGCTGCTGCTCACTGCTCCCCTCACCTCCCAGGGCGTGGAACAAGAGGATGGGTCAAATGCAGAGGTTAATTTCACCACACCTAGTGTGTGTGTGACTATCAGTGGTACTTTACCTTTAACTTAAAAAGGGGAAATGTTGGCACCGATTCAATCCCATGATATGAATCAGGACATCTTTCATTAAAAATTATCTAAATAAATCACTAAAATGATATTCATGCTCATGATGAGTATACTGTGTAAACGTATGTTTCTTTTATATGTTTTACTTTCATACTTACAATGTTGTTGTAGAAGTAGGATTTCCCCTTGGGGTTTTTCACATGAAAATAAAATATAGTAGCATAACGTATTGTAGGGTCTAGAAAAAAACAGTCCGACACTCTTTTTAGCTTTTTTTGCCAATATTATGTTAACAACGGGAGCTATTCCAACAAGTATTTCTTCCGTGCACACACATCTCCGTGTTTCACTCCCAGACACACAACAGCACTTCCTTATCAGCCAACAAGGTGTGTTCACAGACCATGGGGAAAATGAACATCATAACACACTAACATACACATTAACACCAGCGGGTAGTTGCAATATGAATGAATATAAATAATAATTTTTTTGGCGTATTATTGACTAGTGATGCACCAGAAATTTGGCCGACGAAACGCCGCTTCAGAAACCGTTTAACATGATAAATTGCTACCATGAATTGATTTACGTGGACCCCGACTTAAACACGTTAAAAAACGTATTCGGGTGTTACCATTTAGGGGTCAATTGTACGGAATATGTACTGTACTGTGCAATCTACTAATAAAAGGTTCAATCAATCCATCAATGACGTAAGTTATACAGATGGGATTTTCTGCATCGGAAGCAGCCTGTCCCGATGTGGACGCATTTGACGTATCCAAGATATACCCGTGGATAATGATCATCAAAATTCAAGATGACACTGGCGGCTTTGAAGGAGCAAAAGTCTTCCAGGCGCAAATCTAAGTAAGATTAAATATTTCAAATTGGGGTGATATTTGCTTATTTTCTGTCTGATAAGATAATTCTTCTCACTAAGCAGATTTGATGTTAGAGTCATTTACTTGTTTTAAGGGTTTTGGTCCTGAATGATCTCAGTAAGATATTACAGCTGGCAGCTGAGATTTGATGACTTATATTGAGTAAAACATGCTTGAAATAAGAATATCAACTTGTGGAGAGGCGGAGCCAGCGAACAAGCAGCAAGGCAGGAGGCGGCGAGGAGGCGGAGAGTTCGAGTGGACGGCGAGGTGGGGCGTGCCGGGAGCGACACCGCAGACGAGATCAGGTGTGTGGATCGCGCACCTGGACACGATTAACATATCTCCTCCTGATGCATAAAAAGGGGAGAAGGAGGAGAGAACGGGTCGGAAGGAGTTGGAAAGCCTGCAGCAGTGCATGGAGAGCAGAAGCGACGGAGAGCAGACGACGACGACGTCGACGGGGCCGGCTGAAAAGCGTTTAAAGAGCGAGCAGTGGAGCAAGGAGCTGAAAAGCGAGCCGACCTCCACTAAGGTTTATTTGAAAAATAAACAAGAGTCAAAACCTGACCAATCATGTCCTTCCTTGGTGGTCCATGGAACCCGCACGACGGCAAGATACCTTCACCCGACTGTTGCAAAGCTGTGTCATCAACACTCACAAGTATAAAACTACTTTTTTAAAGTAATCATTTCTTACTTCAAGCATGAAGAAAAAAACATGATGCCAAGCGCATATCATTATGTCAAGATAATGGCACTAGCATTTACTTAATTTAAGAATAGTTTTCAACACATTGAGATAACAAGTCTCGTTTGTTTTCTACCAAGAAAAGTGCACTTGTTATTAGTGAAAATACACTTATTTTAAGGTATTTTTGGGTTCATTGAGGTTAGCTAATTTGACTTGTTTTGGAAAGTCTTGACAAGCCGAATTTTCTTGTTCTATTGGCAGATAATTTTGCTTAGTTCAAATAAAATACCATATTTTATTTTATTTCATAGTTTGGCCAGGGGTGCGACTCATACTCAGGAGCGACTTATGTGTGAAAATTATTAACACTTTCCCGTAAAATATCAAATAATATTATTTAGCTCAATCACATAAGAGACTAGACGTATAAGATTTCATGGGATTTAGCGATTAGGAGTGACAGATTGTTTCGTAAACGTATAGCATGTTCTATATGTTATAGTTATTTGAATGACTCTTACCATAATATGTTACATTAACATACCAGGCACCTTCTCAGTTGGTTATTTATGTGTCATATAACGTACACTTATTCAGCCTGTTTTTCACTATCTTTTATTTATTTAAAATTTCCTTTCAAATTTCTATTCTTGATGTTGGGTTTTATCAAATAAATTTCCCCCCAAAAATGCGACTTATACTCCAGTGCGATTTATATGTGTTTTTCCTTCTTTATTATGCATTTTCAGCCGGTGTGACTTATACTTGGGTGTGACTTATTTTCCGAAAAATATGGTACCCTTCATTTTTGTATTTTTTTTGTCTTGTTTTTGAACACTGACTTTTGGCAGTGTGCTGCTCACCATTGGTCGCGGACACGGAGCGACAGAAATGAAGAGCACAGTCTACAATAACACCGTGAATAGATGCTAGATTTGTTGCGAGACGTTTTTTAATAAAGAAAGAGAGAAAAAAAGGATTGGAGACGTCGCTAGAAAAAAAAAACAAAAAAAAACATTCTTAACAAAGTACATTGTACATTCAGTCGCTCTGCTCCCCAGCTCTGGAACAATCGAGCACCTGACCTCTCTCCCCACCTTCAAATCTAAATTCAAAACACACCTTGTCCGGTCTGCTTACTCCATCTAACTCATCAAATACCCTTGCTCAATTTCTCTTCTAATGTGTTTATTTATATGCCTTGGTTTTATTGTGTTTTATATTCTTGTAAAGCGACCTTGAGTTTCCTGAAAGGCGCCATGAGATTTAATTTATTATTATTATTATTATTACATTAAGCAGCAGCAACTGAAAAATAGAGCAACGTGATATTATGTAAGAAACATTAAAGGTTAATAGTCTAATTAATAATAACAGATAACACAGCACACCGATAAAGCTTAATTTATCTTTACCATAACATTCTACAAGGTTAATATTAATGTATCTGCTTTCTTTTGTAACTTAAGTTTTCATTACATATGTGTATTGTTGCATTTAAAACAATTCTATTGTTGATAATTAAGGTAATTATTATTATTATTCATGATCAGTAGTGTTGTTTCTATTGGTATTTGTATTGTCCCGTTCGTATTGCAAAAATGTATATTGTCATTTCTTTGTTTTTACTATCTACTCCATCTACTACTTTGCTATAATTTTTGGTATCATATTCAGTGTTTCCCAAAGGTCAGGCATCTATTTGTGGTGGTGTGCTCGGGCGGCGGGGAGGGGGGTCAGGTCATCGCGGCAGCGGCGATGACCAAGAACAACGCGGAGTTGGAATATAATTACAACACTTTATGTACATATTTATATAATATTTACATATTTATATAATATGTAACTACAAGCTCCATTCACAACTTTTATGAGCGGTCGAGCGAGTCAAAAGCTGGGGGGAAAAAAGAAAACAAATTTATTTTATTTTTATTTTTTATTTGTGGCGGCCGTAATTTATTTGTGCCGGGCCGCAACAAATAAATAAATGTGTGGGAAACCCTAATATTTGTACATATCGTATTTGCGGATGTTGTTCTGTTGTTGTTGTCTCTCTGTCTTATCCCCTTATCGGGAGTTCGTGAGTTCAAACCCCGGTGGAGTCATACCAAAGACAAAAAAATGGGACCCATTACCTCCCTGCTTGGCACTCAGCATCAAGGGTTGAAATTGGGGGTTAAATCACCAACATGATTTCCGAGCTCGACCACCGCTGCTGCTCACTGCTCCCCTCACCTCCCGGGAGGAGGGCAACAAGGGGGTGGAATAAATGCAGAGGGTGTGTGTGACTATAGGTGGTACTTTTAACTTTTTTATGTCCCCCTCTGTCTTCCTTTTTTATTATTTCTATCCCCGTCCAGTCCGGTTTGACCGCACCAAACATGAAATAAATCCATTTATTCAAGTCAAATACAAATAAGGCAGCAAGAGAAGTAGCCCACACTTCACTTTTGTAAAGTAAGCCTGTACAGCAAATATGGGCATCTACATCAACTATATGATTTGCCTGAGCGGCTGGACAGGACACATAAAATAAAAAATAAAATATACAATATGTTTGTTTAAAATGTATGTATAAAGGTTTTTGCTTCTTATAATATACGCTATCCATCCGACCATCCATCCAGTTTTTACCACTTGTATGCATCATAGCAAATAATTGATAATGTCATATTGACCGCGCCCCCATTGCCACAGATCTCCAGGCAATCCAGGGTGAAACCCTGACAAATATTCTCTCTTACAGTTTCAGCATTAGCTGAAAACAACATAAAAAAAATCCAACAACATCCGGTTCAACTCCTATAATTACACAATCATTGAACTGGCTAAAACCCGGCAAGCTGTCCCCACGCGTTGCTAAAATGGAATGTGATGCGCAATATTCATTTGCCAATTACATAATCAAATACAAAAAATAAAAATAAAATAAAAAAAGAGGCTATTTACCCTGACCGTGCCCAGAAGGCCCAGCGGACTTTGAACCCATGCTACAAAAGCAGCCTCCTGCACTGAAAAAACTGAAATCTAAGTAAGATTAAATATCTCAAATAAGGGTGATATTTGCTTATTTTCTGTCTGATAAGATAGTTCTTCTCATTAAGCAGATTTAGCTCGGTTTAATAGAGTGACTGTGTCAGCAACTTGATGGTTCCATGTTTGATTCCCGCTTTCCCCAATCCTGGTCACTTCTGTTGTGTCCTTGGGCAAGAAACTTTACCCACCTGCTCCCAGTGCCACCCACACTGGTTTAAATGTAACTTAGATGCTGCGTTTCACTATGTAAAAGGGCTTTGAGTCACTAAAAAAGCGCTATACAAATATAATTCACTTCATATTTTATGTTAGAGTGTTTTACTTGTTTTAAGGGTTTTGGTCCTAAATGATCTCAGTAAGATATTACAGCTTGTTGCTAAGATTTGATGACCTATGTTGGGTAAAACATGCTTGAAACTAGAATATCAACTGTTGCAAAGCTGTGTCATCAACACTCACAAGTATAAAACTGCTTTTTTAAAGAAATAATTTCTTATTTCAAATATGAAAAAAAAAATTAAATCATGACTTTGACACAGTTGTGTCTCGTAATTAAAACAGATGACAGCCAAATGGAGTTTGCTGTTTTATTTTCAATGAAAAATTAGAAAATACGTACTCATATACAGTACAGTTTGTATTAGTGAGAATATATTTATTTTAAGGTATTTTTGGGTTCATTAATGTTAGCTCATTTTAATTGTTTGGAAAGTCTTAACAAGCCAAATTTTCTTGTTCTATTGGCAGATCATTTTGCTTAGTTCAAATAAAATACCCAACATTTTTGTATTTTTTTTTTCTTGTTTTTGAACACTGACTTTTTGCAGTGTGCTCCGACTACCCTGGTCGTCTTTTTCTGATATAGTTCAGCCTAAAATGGTGTAGAGCGGGATGAGTTTGCTAAGTACAAAAATTGAGCCGACATTTTTGAATGAAAAAAACTGCTGTTCCAAATGTGTCCACTAGATGTCGCAATAGCAATTCGTTGTATCATTGTAGATGATGCTACATATGTAAAAAAAAAAAAAATCATCCACATGATAATAGTGCACCAGTCGAGGAACATGAGAAAACTACATAAATAACATCCTGTAATTTGATTTTGATATTATTTTTTTCATCTTGACAGATCGAAAATGAACACCAATGAGTTGACTGATGAACATTATCACATCATTTATTCAGAAAGTATAAATAACAAGAAATAAAGGTAGAATACTGTTAACCGCAACATGTAAATGTAAAAAACACAACAAAAAACAACAACATTATGATTTGTGCATTTTCAGGATGTGCTAGTTCTATTTTTAATCTGAAATTGTCTTTATTGTTAAGTTATCGTGCCGTGCTTTTACCAGTTTTGGCCCACTTGGGAGTAGATTTTTCTCCATCTAAAATGAGTTTGACAATCCCTGGTCCATAGAGAATGAACTTCTGCCAAATAAGGCAGTTTCTCTTCCACTTGGCTGTCTTCTCACAAGTTAAATGCTCTGTTATCTGATTAGCACAAAGATTCCTCCAACCATGGAACAGACGTAATGAGAAACGGTCCTGTCGTTGCCTCTCCCTCACAGGTACGCCAATGATAAAAAGGCGTAAACCAAAAAAACAAACAAAAAAAAACCTGCCTTATCAGCACACTCTTCGGTAGACACGTCTGACGTCTTGACAGCCATGGTGGAAATAATCCCGGTGTTTTCTGAGTACATTTCTGCCGTCTTTATCAGTCAGGATGAATAAAATACCCCTTAAGAAAGAAAGGACCGAAAGGTGTTCTGAACCAGATAACTACACCCGGTGCATGCATGTCAGTGACTCATTTTGGGAGGAATCGTGAAGAAAATAAATGACCCAAACCATTTAACTGGCTAATGAATATTTAAGCTACTTAAACTTGGTTCAGTTTGGTTTCATTTGTGGAATATAGGATCTACAAACCCCATTTCCATATGAGTTGGGAAATTGTGTTCGATGTAAATATAAACGGAGTACATCCATCCATCCATTTCCTACCGCTTATTCCCTTTGGGGTCGCGGGGGGCGCTGGTGCTTATCTTAGCTACAATCGTGCGGAAGGCGGTGTACACCCTGGAAAAGTCGCCACGATTTGCAAATCCTTTTCAACCCGTATTCAGTTGAATATGCTACAAATACAACATATTTGATGTTCAAACTGATAATATATATATTTTTTAAATAATCATTAACTTTAGAATTTGATGCCAGCAACACGTGACAAAAAAGGTTGGAAAGGTGGCAATAAATACTGATAAAGTTGCGGAATGCTCATCAAACATTTATTTGGAACATCCCACAGGTGTGCAGGCTAATTGGGAACAGGTGGGTGCCATGATTGGGTATAAAAACAGCTTCCCCAAAAATGCTCAGTCTTTCGCAAGAAAGGATGGGGCGAGGTACACCCCTTTGTCCACAACTGCGTGAGCAAATAGTCAAACAGTTTAATTACATTGTTTCTCAAAGTGCAATTGCAAGAAATTTAGGGATTTCAACATCTACGGTCCATAATATCATCAAAAGGTTCAGAGAATCTGGAGAAATCACTCCACGTAAGCAGTATGGCCGGAAACCAACATTGAATGACCGTGACCTTCGATCCCTCGGACGGCACTGTATCAAAAACCGACATCAATCTCTATAGGATATCACCACATGGGCTCAGGAACCCTTCAGAAAACCACTGTCACTAAATACAGTTTGCCGCTACATCTGTAAGTGAAAGTTAAAGCTCTACTATGCAAAGCGAAAGCCATTTATCAACAACATCCAGAAACGCCGCCGGCTTCTCTGGGCCTGAGATCATCTAAGATGGACTGATGCAAAGTGGAAAAGTATTCTGTCCACAAGTCCACATTTCAAATTGTTTTTGGAAATATTCGACATTGTGTCATTCGGACCAAAGGGGAAGCGAACCATCCAGACTGTTATCGACGCAAAGTTCAAAAGCCAGCATCTGTGATGGTATGGGGGTCTATTAGCGCCCAAGGCATGGGTAACTTACACATCTGTGAAGGCACCATTAATGCTGAAAGGTAAATACAGGTTTTGGAACAACATACGCTGCCATCAAAGTGCCGTCTTTTTCATGGACGCCGCTTATTTCAGCAAGACAATGCCAAGCCACATTCAGCACGTGTTACAACAGCCTGGCTATGTGAAAAAAGAGTGCGGGTACTTTCCTGGCCCGCCTGTAGTCCAGACCCGTCTCCCATCGAAAATGTGTGGCGCATTATGAAGCGTAAAATACGACAGCGGAGACCCCGGACTGTTGAACGACTGAAGTTCTACATAAAACAAGAATGGGAAATAATTCCACTTTCAAAGCTTCAACAATTAGTTTCCTCAGTTCCCAAACGTTTATTGAGTATTGTTAAAAGAAAGGGTGATGAAAAAGAGTGGTGAACATGCCCTTTCCCAACTACTTTGGCACGTGTTGCAGCCATGAAATTCGAAGTTAATTATTATTTGCAAAAAAAAAAACAAGTATGAGTTTGAACATCAAATATGTTGTCTTTGTAGTGCATTTAATTGAATATGGGTTGAAAAGGATTTGCAAATCATTGTATTCCATTCATATTTACGTCTAACACAATTTCCCAACTCATATGGAAACGGGGTTTGTATTTGGTTACGTGTCCTTTGGCAAGTTTCACTGCAAAAAAGGCGCTTTCGGTAGCCATCCACAAGCTTCTGTAATTGCTGCAGTTCATCTAAATGTGTTGGTTTTCTGACATGGATTTGTTTCTTCAGCATTGTCCACATGTTTAAGTCAGGACTTTGGCAACGCCGTTCTAAAACCTTAATTCTAGCCTGATTTAGCCATTTCTTTACCACTTTTGACGTGTGTTTGGGGTCATTGTCCTGTTGGAACACCCGACTGCGCCCAAATCCCAACCTCCTGTCATGATGGGGGGGGGGGGGGTCGCAGCTTGCTGCGGTGTCGTTATCCCAGGAAGGCAGACGGACTACTCGGGACAGGTAAAAACATGATTTAATCTTCAACTCAGAAGCTACAAAAGAGTACAAACAAGAGGCGCGCTCGAGGCGGAGACACAACTCAGACAAAACTATGGACAATAATCAAAACTCACTTGACAGGAAAACGAGCATGTGAAGTGAATTATATTTATAGAGCGCTTTTCTATAGTGACTCAAAGCACTTTACATAGTGAAACCCAATATCTATGTTACATTTAAACCAGTGTGGGGGGCACTGGGAGCAGGTGGATAAAGTGTCTTGCTCAAGGACACAACGGCAGTGACTAGGATGGCGGAAGCAAGAATCGAACCTGCAACCCTCAAGTTGCTGGCACGGCCACTCTACCAATCGAGCTATACCGATCTATGGCATGAAGGAGCAGCATGAAATTTGGGGTGAAAGAACTAGCAATGTCACCAGACCGACTGACAGACAAAGACAGGTTTAAATACTGCCTCTGATTAGTGCTCGGGAAGCAGGTGAGCGGACGAGCACTAATCAGAGACAGGTGAACACAATGACTAACCATGGTGACAAAACAAACAAGGCAGATCACGACACCTCCAAGCTGATGATTTCAGGTTCTCCTGCAGAATTTGGAGGTAATCCTCCTTTTTCATTGTCCCATTTACTCTCTGTAAAGCACCAGTTCCATTGGCAGCAAAACAGGCCCAGAGCATTATACTACCACCACCATACTTGACGGTAGGGTGTTCCTGGGATTAAATGCCTCACCCTTTCGCCTCCAAACATATTGCTGGGTATTGTGGCCAAACAGCTCAATTTTTGTTTCATCCGACCACAGAACTTTCCTCCAGAAGGTTTTATCTTTGTGCATGTGATGTCAGATGAAACAAACATTGGGTCTATTGGATCCTCCTGCTATAACGATATACAGTGCGTCCGGAAATGAGGCTGGAACATTTCATTACACAGCCTTATTGTCAAAGTTAGTTGTAGACGAACCCCAAGATGCAGAGGAGGGAGGCATTTTGCAAGAAAACAGGATTTAATTTAAATACTAAGACAAAAACAAACAAAGGGTTCAAACAAAAAGCGCGCACGTGGGCGGATAACAAACAAAAGGCCTAGCGTGGAAGCTAACAGGTATCTAGCAGAAAACAGAAGTTGTACTTGTAAAATGAAAGAACAAACTGGAAGCGGGGAACAAAAAACAGTACGCTACAAACATCAAACGAATATAGCTTACCACTACGCTGCAAAGACACGACAAGGTACGACATGACAGGAGCGATAATATATGACAAGAACAACTAGAAGTGACATCGACAAATCAATAATCCAGCAATGACTGGAGGAACAAAGCAGGTAAAATAGGAGCGAGCTGATTGACACCTGGTGTGGCCAGGTGCCAATCAGCCGCAGCTGAGGGGAAACAAAGCACTCAGGGAGACAAACAGGAAGCTGAACCAAAAGAAGAGTGCTGTCAGGAACTAAGGACAGGAAATACTAAATACACACAAAGAAAAACCTAAAACACAAACAAACTGTCAGTGGCAAGCCTGACACTTATTCCAAAATGGAATTAATTCATTTTTGTCCTCAAAATTCTACAGACAATACCCCATAATAGGCCTGTGCGATACAAACGAAAAAATATGTTGAGTTATATTATTACTTAAACTTGATATTCCATATATATCTCCATATATTTTCCCCTGTTGACATTTCAATCTGAAAATACGGGACATATTTCAAAAATACTTAGGCTGCTGCCCCTGCGACTCGACCTCGGATAAGCGGAAAAAGATGGATGGATATTTAAAAAAAAAAAAAAAGTTTATCCCTACTTGTGTTGTCCCGATACCAATATTTTGGTTTGGGTAGCAAAATTATTTTTATATTTTGCGGTACTTTTCGGTACTTGTCTAAAATTCATTCTCCGTGGTTTACCTGACACTTGAAACGTGACGGATTTTGGGACTGAAAATGTGTTTGTGGCAATTCACACTAGTGTTGTCCCAATACCCAATATGTTGGTACCAGTATCAAAATTATTTCAATACTTTTCAGTAGTTTTCTAAATAAAGAAGACCACAAAAAATGGCATTATTGGCTTTATTTCAACAAAAAACTTTAAACATGTGTTTCTTATTGCAAGTTTATCCTTAAATAAAATAGTGAACATACAAGAAAAAGTGTTTTTTATTAGTAAGTAAACAAACAAAAGCTTATAATTTAGCTGCTAACATATGCAGTAACATATTGTGTTATTTATCTACCTATTATTTTGTCAACATTATTAAGGACAAGCGGTAGAAAATTAATTATTAATCTTACTTGTTCATTTACTGTTAATATCTGCTTACATTCTCTTTTAACATGTTCTATCTACACTTCTGTTAAAAGAGTAGATAGAATAATTTCTGTTGTTTGATACTTAACATTAGTTTTGGATGATACCACAAATTTGGGTATTAATCCGATACCAATTCGTTACAGGATCATACATTGGTCATATTCAAATTCCTCATGTGTCTAGGGCAGGGGTCACCAACGCGGTGACCGCGGTCGCCCGTAAGGACCAGATGAGTAGCCCTCTGGCCTGTTCTAAAAATAGCTCAAATAACAGCACTTACCAGTGAGCTGCCTCTATTTTTTAAATTTTATTTATTTACTAGCAAGCTGGTCTCGTTTTGCTTGACATTTTCAATTCTGAGAGACAAAACTCAAATAGAATTTGAAAATCCAAGAAAAAATTTTAAAGACTTGGTCTTCACTTGTCGAAATAAATTCATTTATTTTTTTACTTTGTGTCTTATAACTTTCAGAAAGATAATTTTAGAGAAAAAATACAACCTTAACAATTATTTTTGGATTTTTAAACACATATACCTTTTTACCTTTTAAATTCCTTCCTCTTCTTTCCTGACAATTCAAATCAATGTTCAAGTAAATTGATTTTTTTATTGTAAAAGAATAATCAATACATTTTAATTAAATTCCTAATTTTAGCTTCTCTTTTTTCGACGAAAAATATTTGTGAAATATTTCTTCGAACTTATTATGATTAAAATAAAAAAAATAATAATCTGGCAAATCTAGAAAATCTGTAGAATGAAATTCAAATCTTATTTGAAAGTCTTTTGAATTTATTTTTAATTTTTTGTTCTGGAAAATCTAGAAGAAATAATGATTTGTCTGTTAGAAATATAGCGGGGTCCAATTTGCTATATAATCTGTTTCTATATATATTTATTGTGAGAAATCATTAAGATGATCAGTGTTTCCAGAAAGATAAATATCATTAATTATTACACAATTAATTATTACAATTACTACACAATTATTAGTACAACCATTAACAATAACAGATTTATTTATTACAGGTAAATTGAGCAAATTGGCTATTTCTGGTCATTTATTTAAGTGTGTATCAAACTGGTAGCCCTTTGCATTAATTAGTACCCAATAAGTAGCTCTTGGTTTCAAAAAGGTTGGTGACCCCTGGTCTAGGGACATATTTCCTGAGTTTATAAACATAAATGATACGAAAGAAGATGTTATGATGCCAAAATATATCGAAGTAATCATAATAGTATCGACTAAATACGATACTCTACTTGGTATCATTACATTGAACCGGTACTTTTCAGAGGCGGTATAGTACCGAAAAGGATTCATTAGTATCGCCGTACTACACTAATAGTGGTATACCATACAACATTAATCCCTACAAAACCAAACTTTTGGCAAGTGGAGAAAAGCATTTAATTTAGGCGTGTCAAACTACTATATTATACAAAAGACAATCAACCCAACTGCCTTCCTCTTCTTTTAAGCCTGGACTTGGCAGGAGAAGGATGTTGAGTCAAAAGTCCTTACGCACAACGGTCGCATCGCCCTCTCACCTGACATAGCAACAGCACAGTATCTTCTCTGGTGATTAAGTACATGTGGCCGCTTAGGGCTAAGAAGCTACTCTAAGGCCATTAGTCAAGCAGATAACGGTCCTACTACTGTCCCACGCACCAGTATCTCCAGTCCTGGCTGGCCCGACTACTGCAAGCAGAATGGGACTCAGTGGAGTGTAATCGTGCACCAAAGACCAACTTTGACGCCAGATAGCAGTGGATTGCTTCCTATTAAATACTATTACACTGTGCTGTATGCGAGACGCCTAGTATGGCTACTGCACAGAGAAGACAAACGAGATTGGTGTGCACAGTTGAGATCAAAATTATTCAACCCCCACACAATTTTGGTGTTTTAGCAAGTTGGACATTTATTCCGTATTTTGTTTATAGTCATATCAAATAAAGATGTGTCAAATAGACAAATGCAACTTAAATTGGAACACTGTATTTTACAAAATACCAAAAAAGGACATTTTTCTTAATATCTCATTGACAAAATGATTCAACCCCCTAGTTACATGCATCTTTAGTACTTAGTAGAACACCCTGTGGCAGTAATGACATCCTTCAAACGTGATTCATAACCACACACAAGCTTCTTGCAACCATCTTCAGGTATTTTAGCCCATTCCTCTTGGGCAAAGGCCTCCAGTTCATTCATATTCTTGGGCTTGCGTGCTGCAACTGCCTTCTTCAAGTCCCACTACAGGTTTTCTATAGGATTTAGGTCTGGCGACTGTGAAGGCCATTCAGGAGTCTTCCAGCCCTTCTTCTGCAACCACTCTGATGTTGATTTGGAGGTATGCCTGGGATCGTTGTCCTGTTGGAAGGTCCAACGTCTCCCTAGCCTCAGCTTAGTCACTGACTTCATGACATTTGCAGCTAATATATCCTGCTAGGAAACAGAATTCATAATGCCTTGAACGCGCTGGAGATTCCCGGTACCTGAGGCAGAGAAACAGCCCCAGAGCATGATTGACCCCCCACCATACTTAACAGTAGGCAAGGTGTTCTTCTTTGTACGCTTCATTTTTTCTCCTCCAGACATAACGTTGATTCATAGGACCAAATAGTTCCAGTTTTGTCTCATCACTCCATAGAACAGTTTCCCAAAACCTTTGGAGTTCGTCCAGATGATTTTTGGCATACTGGAGTCTATTTTTCTTGTGCCTGTTAGTCAGCAGTGGGGTTCGCCCGGGAGTTCTGGCATGGAGGCCTTCATCTCGTAGTGCGCGCCTTATTGTCTGGGACGAAACCTGCGTTGCCCCCTCTGCAATGTCCTGTTGAAGTTCCTCAGCTGTTACCCAGGGGTTTTTCACCACTGTACGCACACAGCATCCTCTTTCTACCACGCCTAGGTAGTGTTTCCACTGTGCCTTTAGCTTTAAACTTGCGAATTATGCTACCAACTGTGTCTCTTGGAATGTGTAATGTCTTTGCTATTTTCTTATATCCATAACCTTTCTTATGAAGAGGAATTACCTCTTCTCTTGACTTCTTTGACCACTCCCTGGACTTCACCATGTTCCAAATACACCATTGACCATCTACAAGAAGCTGAGCGTCACAGTCTTTTTCAATCAGTTTAATTGTTGCTTGTTATGATTCTAATCACATCTACAGGTGTTTTCAACACCTGATTGAAAAGACCTTATTCAAATTCTGTTCTTAAGAGTTATGATCTTTAAGGGGTTGAATAATTTTGTCAATGAGATATTAAGAGAAACGACACTGTTTGGTATGTTACAAAATATAATGTTGTAATTCAAGTTGCATTTGTCTATTTAATGCATCTTTATTTGATATGACTATAAACAAAATACGGAATAAATGTGCAACACCAAAATTGTGTGGGGGTTGAATCATTTTGATCAAAACTGTAAACTTTTTATTAAAAGTTAAGTTACACAAGCTAGGGGTGGGCAGTATGGCTAAAAACTGTATCATAATATTTTCATATCTTTGGATACCGATAGTTATTGATATTTTCTATGACGTATAAATTATAAGGACCAGGAGAAAAAGATATTAAGTACAACTATATTAAAATTGACTTTGACTATATTAAAATTGAAAATGTAACTTTCCTCTGAGTATAATCCCCTCAGAAATCTATGCAGTTATGATCTCGGACGTCTGGTCACTTATAGCATATAAGAATATTCTATTATTGTTAAGCAAACTATGAATAATAAAACACGCCAAAACATGAGTCCTCTATCATAGCTACACGTATGACAAAAAAAACACGTGAAAATCAGTGGTGTTCAGTGAGGTAAGATGAATGAAATGCGCTGACAGTTCATTGCTCCCGCAAAATGAATTGCACTGAGTGGAGCGGACCACCACTCCAAGATGGTGGCCCCGCGTCTCGTCAGCGGCAATAGGCAGTAGCGCTCGATGCTGCGTCTACTTATGAGATGTCTACGGTTATAACTACTGATGTCTGATAATATCGGACTGCCGATATTATTGGCCGATAAATGCTTTAAAATGTGATATCGGAATTTATCTGTATCAGTTTCAAAAAGTAAAATGTATGACTTTTTAAAACGTCGCTGTAAAGGAGCACCAATAAACCTTGAAAGCAACACCTTTGCGTGCTGGCCCAAACACATCTACGGCTTTTCACACACACAAGTGAATGCAACGCATACTTGGTCAACAGCCATACAGGTTACACTGAGGGTGGCCGTACAAACAAATTTAACACTGATACAAATATGCGCCACACTGTGTACCCACACCATACAAGAATGACAAACACATTTCGGGAAAACATCCGCACCGTATCACAACATAAACACAACAGAACAAATACCCAGAATCCTTTGCAGCACTAACTCTAACTAACTCTTCCAAACTAACTCTTCCAAACTGCTACAATCCACCCCTACCCCCCACCACAACCCCGCCCACCTCAACAATCACTCAGGGAGAGCATGTCCCAAATTCCAATCTGCTGTTTTGAGGCATGTTAAAAAAAAATAATGCACTTTGTGACCTCAATAATAAATATGGCAGTGCCATGTTGGCATTTTTTTCCATAACTTGAGTTGATTTATTTTGGAAAACATTGTAACCAGCAGGGCATCACAACAAAATTAGGCATAATAATGTGTTCATTCCACGACTGTATATATCGGTATCGGTTGATGTCGGAATCGGTATATAAGAGTTGGACAATATCGGAATATCGGCAAAAAAGCCGTTACCGGACATCTCTAGTTATAACGTTAGCATTGAGTTTATAGCCTCACTGATTTAACTACACAGCAAATAAAAGTTACGTTACTTAGCCAATAAACATTAGCTTACTTTCAAAACTTACCCTTCTATGTGCAACTTCAAATGTCGAACAAAGTTGGATGCTGTTGCGTGTCCGTCTGTAAACTTCGAACCGCATGTTTTGCATACTGCAATTAGTTTTTTTGTTGACCCCCTCGTAGTTTTAATACCCGAACAAAACTATTTTAGGCATAATTTTCCATACTGGTGCGTTTTTTGACATTTCTTCTTTTTTGGTTGTACTGCAATTTGATTGGATGAATGCTGTGGGATGAAAACAACGTGGATGTAATATGATTGGATGTTGTACTGACAGACAGCACACACGCTGACAGACACACACTTGTACACAATGAAAGATACGGAGCGCTACTTTTTAATCCTTGGGTTTTGGGGAAAGTAGCAAGTCTTGTCAAGGCCAAAGGATCAAGTCCAAGTGAAGTCACAAGTCATTGATGTTAAAGTCTAAGTCGAGTTGCAAGTCTCTTTGGTTTTTGTAAAGTCGAGTCTAAAGTCATCAAATTCAAGACTCGAGTCCTAGTCGTGTGACTCGAATCCACACCTCTGGAAGAAATTCCCTATGGTTTTGTAGCCGAACAGACGCACAAACAAGCCAAGGCAAGAACTCTGTTATTGAGGTAAATATAAATCCATCATATAAGAATCACCCTCCCGCTCCTTGTGAGGTTCTATAAATAGGTGTGCTATCACACAGCTGCCGTCTAAACATGTCACCCGGCTTTTTCCCTGCTTAAAACTCTTGTTTTAAAGGCCTAATGAAATGAGATTTTCTTATTTAAACGGGGATAGCAGGTCCATTCTATGTGTCATACTTGATCATTTCGCGATTTTGCCATATTTTTGGTGAAAGGATTTAGTAGAGAACATCCACGATAAAGTTTGCAACTTTCGGTGCTAAGAGAAAAGCCTTGCCTCTACCGGAAGTAGCAGACGATGACGTCACATGTTTGAGGGCTCCTCACATATTCACATTTTTTTTAATGGGAGCCTCCAACAAAAAGTGCTATTCGGACAGAGAAAACGACAATTTCCCCATTAATTTGAGCGAGGATGAAAGATTCGTGTTTGAGGATATTGATAGCGACGGACGGATTCCGATGTTTTTAGACACATTTACTAGGTTAATTCTGGGAAAACCTTTAACTTTCTATTGTGTTGCTAGTGTTTTAGTGAGTTTAATATTACCTGATAGTCGGAAGGGTGTGTCCATGGGTGTCTTGAGGCGCAGTGTCTCAGGGGAGTCGACGGCAGCTTTATGGACGGCACAAGCTCAGCTTTTCTCCGGTAAGAACTGACATTTTAACCACAAATTTCTCACCGAAACCTGCTGGTTGACATGTGGTCGGGATCCACGTTCGCCTGACCGCTCTGATCCATAGGAAAGTTTCACCTCCAGGAATTTTAAACAATGAATCACCATGTGTTTGTGTGGCTAAAGGCTAAAGCTTCCCAACTCCATCTTTCTACTGTGACTTCTCCAATATTAATTGAACAAATTGCGAAAGATTCAGCAACACAGATGTCCAAAAAACTGTATAATTATACCGTTAAAGCATACAACATTTAGCTGTGTGTGTGTGCAGCGCTCATACTTCCTAAAAACCCGTGACGTCTTGCATACACGTCATCATTACACGACGTTTCGAAGACGAAACTCCCAGGAAATTTAAAATTGCAATTTAGTGAACTAAAAAGGCCGTATTGGCATGTGTTGCAATTAGAGATGCGCGGTCTGCGGTCTCATCCGCGGATGAGACCGCGGGTCGGGCGGGTGACATGACGAAAAATTAGATTTTAAATAGACTCGGGCGGGCGGCGGTTGAACCTTTTGGAATTATTTGGTAAACATGGTTCCGGGATCGGCAACCTTTACCACACAAAGGGCCATTTTGACCCGTGTCACACAGTAAAGAAACAACAGGAGCCGCAATCATTCTCGCGAAAATGTCTACTGGCAGTCAACCAGTAAACAAAAATTAGGGCGTGATATAAAACCATTGCCTTTGACACCTTCTACAACATGTGTAAACTGCATGCCAGTCCAGCAACATGTTGTATGTGGCTTCCGCAGACACACGTACACGACTGAGAGGCATACTGGGTGACACAGAGTACTCTGATGGTTGTGATATAAACAATTTTAACACTCTTACTAATATGCGCCACGCTGTGAAGCCACACCAAACAAGAATGACAAACACATTTCGGGAGAACATCCTCACAGTAACACAACATAAACGCAACACAACAAATACCCAGAATCCTTTTCATCCATGAGTATTCCTGACTATATCATACACCCCGCTAGCACCAAACCCCGCCCCCCTGTGCGTTGGTAAGGTGGGCGTGGTTTGGTGCTAGCGGGGTGTATAATATAGTCAGGAAGACTCATGGATGGCGGGAGGAAGACGACTTTAGGGATGCGGTTGCGGATGATATAATTGCCTATCCGCGCATCTCTAGTTGCAATGTTAATATTTCATCATTGATAAATAAACTATCAGACTGTGTGGTGGGTAGTAGTGGGTTTCAGTAGGCCTTTAACTTGTTACACAGATTTATTCTCTATTAGTTCTCATAGGGAACCTCCCGCGGTGGTTAAATGGCTTCATGTAAATGATGCCACACCGGGGCGCAGTCAATTAGCCATTTTATATGACTCCGTATTGACCCGAATAGGCTAATATGTGAGATTTATCCAGAAGGACAACAACATTTGGGCTGTTCATTAGGGTTTCTTGCGTGATGGCAAATGAGTTCGCCATTGTTTGACAATACGTGGCGTTTCCACAGCATCCGTGTACATAGTCGGGATAAGGTGTGACAGTCATTTTCGGCACAAACAGAGGAGTGTTTGCTTTGCATGAATGATGCACGTGGAATTAGGCTCGGAAAAAAGTACGGAGCAGTGATGCTGAGGAGAGCTGACGTTTGTGCCTCAAGCCCTGATGCAAGCTGGAGACGTCCCAAGGTGAGCGTTTTTTCAATCTGCCTCACCTACAGGCTTTCGTCACATCACTCCGAGTGGACAACAGTCCGTTTCACCACGGCTCAGGAGGCAGGCATTAACTGCCAATAAGCCCAGTTAAACCTCAGATTCAAGAGGAGCATTGTGGATTCCGTCCTGGTCGTGGAACAACTGACCAGCTCTTTACTCTTGCGGGAATCCTGGAGAAGGCCTGGGAGTATGCCTATCCAGTCTACATGTGCTTTGTGGATTTGGAGAAGGTGTATGACCGTCTCCCTCGGGAGATCTTGTGGGAGGTGCTGAGGGAGTACGGAGTGAGGGGAAGCCTGCTGAGGGCCATCCAGTCTCTGTACAACCAAAGCGAGGGTTGTGTCCCGGTGCTTGGATGTAAGTCGGATCTGTTTCCAGTGGGGGTTGGTCTCCGCCAGGGCTGCACTCTGTCACCTATCCTGTTTGTGACTTTCATGGACAGGATTTCTCGGCAGAGTTGTGACCATGGCGGAGAGGGTATACGTCTTTGGGGGGATAAAAGGTTGCGTCACTGCTTTTTGCAGATGATGTGGTCCTGACGGCACCTTCGGTTCGTGACCTTCAGCTCTCACTGGATCGGTTCGCAGACGAGTTTTCAGCGGCTGGAATGAGGATCAGCATCTCCAAATCTGAGGCCATGGTTCTCAGCAGGAACCCGATGGTTTGTACAGTCCAGATAAAAAACTCTGTCCCAGGTGGAGGAGTTTAAGTATCTCGGGGTCTTGTTCACGAGTTAGGGAAAGATGGAGAAGGAAATCAGCCGGGGAATCGGAGCAGATGGGGCAGTTTTGCAGTCTCTCTGCCGTACTGTTGTGACGAAACGAAAGCTGAGCCAGAAGGCAAAGCTCTCGGTCTACCGAGCTATCTACATTCCTACTCTCACCTGTGGTCATGAAATGTGGGTCGTGACCGAAAGAATAAGATCACGGATAAAAGCGGCCGAAATGAATTTTCTCAGAAGGGTGGCTGGCATCTCCCTTAGAGATAGGGTGAGAAGTTCAGTTACTCGAGAGACACTCGGAGTAGAGCCGCGACTCTTTCGCTTGGAAAGAAGCCAACATAGGTGGTTCTGGCATCTCGTGCGGATGCCTCACGAGCATCTCCCTAGGGAGGTCCTCGTTGCACGTCCCACTAGGAGGAGACCCCGTGGCAGGCCAAGGACCAGATGGGGGGATTACACCTCCTCTCTGGCCTGGGAACGTTTCGGGATCCCCCAGGAGGAAGTTGCTCTGAAGAGGGAAGTCTGGGGGTCTCTGCCGGAGCTCTTGTCCCCGCGACCCGAGTCCGGATAAGCGGTTGAAGAGGGATGGATGAAAAGATGGATGGAAGCCCAGTTTCCCAATGTCCGTGTTGGAATTCATGTTTCACTTGTGTGGGCAGTACTCATGCAGCCACAAGGCACAATTATCTTGCTACTCACTAAAGCAGTGGTCCCCAACCACCGGTCCGGGGACAGGTACCGGTCCGTGACGCATTTGCTTTTGGGCCGCAGAGAAACATTAAATAATTCATAAAGGACTGTCATGATCTGTGGTCAAGATCAGTGGTTCTCAACCTTTTTCCAGTGATGTACCCCCTGTGAACATTTTTTAAATTCAAGTACCCCCTAATTAGAGCAAAGCATTTTTGGTTGAAAAAAAGAGATAAAGAAGTAAAATACAGCACTAGGTCATCAGTTTCTGATTGATTAAATTGTATAACAGTGCAAAATATTCCTCTTTTGTAGTGGTCTT
The DNA here is from genome assembly GCF_033978795.1 of Nerophis ophidion. Taxonomy (NCBI): domain Eukaryota; kingdom Metazoa; phylum Chordata; class Actinopteri; order Syngnathiformes; family Syngnathidae; genus Nerophis; species Nerophis ophidion. The sequence goes on from NC_084627.1 coordinate 21,307,391, forward strand.
TCTTGAGCTATTTGGGAAAACAAGACTAAAATCCTGTTGAAAAATCAACAAGTGATTCAATTAAAAATAAAAATTTCTACACATAGCAGTAATCATCAACTTAAAGTGCCCTCCTTGGGGATAGTAATAGAGATCCATCTGGATTCATGAACTTAATTCTAAACATTTTTTCACAAAAAATAAATCTCTAACATCAATATTTATGGAACATGTCCACAAAAAATCTAGCTGTCAACACTGAATATTGCATTGTTGCATTTCTTTTCACAGTTTATGAACTTAAATTCATATTTTGTTGAAGTATTATTCAATAAATATATTTGAATTGTTGGTATTTTAAGAATATTAAAAAAATATCTCATGTACCCCTTGGCATACCTTCAAGTACCCCCATTTGAGGACCACAGGTCTAGATCATGTTTTGTTGGTTATGTTCTGTTAGTTTTGGACTCTTTTAGTTCCTGTTTGTGCGCCTCCCTGAGGCGGTTTGTTGGCTTCATGCCATGTCCACATGAGTTTTATTTGCTTCATGCAACCCTGCTACGTAACTTGTTTTTTTCATGCCAAAGTTACGTGTTTATTTCTTGTCCATGGTCCATGCTAATAGTAGCATTAGCTTCGAGTGTGATTTGTTTTCTGTTTTTCGTACTACTTTGATATTTTGTGGAATAAATAATGTTTCAACCTGCATTTCGGGAGAACGAACACCGTCATGGTAAGGACTGCATTATCTCCGACTTGACTTTTGCCTGTCCGACTAGACCAGTTGTTGTGTCAAAGTTGTTGTCATTGAGGGCCACACCACAGTCATTGCTGCCAGTAGAGGGCCGCTTGTAACAATAAATAATTAATAAATTTGCCTATGAATTAAAATATGTTTTTTTATTTTTACGTAAAGAGTAAAAAAAAATGCAGATTTTACCACTGTTTTTTACAGAAAAAAAACTGGCAGCTTAACTGGCAGTAAAATATTGTACTGGAAAAATATATTGTGTTTTTTTTTTTTTATATTATTATTTTTAAAACATATTACTCTAAATAGAAATGCAGTACCGCTGTTTAATTTAATTTTGGGCAACTAAGATGCCAGTTTTTTACCTTAATAAAATGTGGTACCATAGAATCTTCAACCGTGGATTTTACAGTAAAACAATAAAAAAACTGACAGCTCAGTCGACAGAATTTGACTGTAAAAAAAGAACCTTGATCGTTTTTTTTTTCCAACTTACAGTAATATGCTGTAAAAAAAAAAATTGAAAAAAACTCCCTACATTTTACAGTAAAATGTATTTGTTAATTTTATACTGTAAAATTTGATGGATAATTTGCTTTGTGTCATGATCCATGGTCTGGATCATGTTTTTGTATTTTTTGTTAGTTTTGGACTCCTTTAGTTCCTGTTTGTGACACCTGAGTTTGTTTTGGTTGCCATGGTTACTTATTGTGTTCACCTGTGTCTGATTAGTGCTCGCCCGCTCACCTGCTTCCCGAGCACTAATGAGAGGCAGCATTTAAGCTTGTCTTTGGCAGTCAGTCGCCCTGGCGTCGTTGTTCTTTTCATGCTCTGTTCATGCTATTTTTTTCATGCCAAAGTTCATACTGCTCTTTTCAAGCCACAGTAAGTGTTGTTTGTTTTATGTTCATAGTTTACGTTAAAGTGTTAATTTTGTTTCCTGAGCCAAGTTGTGGCTACGCTGTGAGCGCTTTTTGTTTGTACCTTTTTTAATCACAATAAAATCATGTTTTTACCTGCACGCCATGTCCCAAGTAGTCCATCTACCTTCCTGGGAGAAGCTATGACCACCCCCCGTCATGACACTTTGAAAATCATAATAGTTAGGTATTTATTTGGATTTTGACCAACAAAGTTAGATAATATGATGAAATGACGTGGAGGGCCAGATCTGGCCCGCGGGCCTTGAGTTTGTCACCTGTGCACTAGACAAACCAATGAGCTTGTTTATAGATGTACAATAAAACTCCTCATGGGAAGTTGCCATTTGTTATATCTCTCATGACTTTGTGACATGATACAATGCACATTAATGAACACAGGAGACCGAAAAGTGACAGATTGTAGCCAAAGGCTGATTTCCATCTGCATCTCATTGCAGAGAAACACTTTTTCAGTGTTAGAGTGAGTTGTATTTTTCATGCACTTATACTTGCTGTATTTATCTGGCACAAGTGGAAAGCCGGTCCTTAAAAATAATGCCTACATTAAACCGGTTCGTGGTGCAAAAAAGATTTGGGACCACTGCACTAAAGTACTCACTACGCTTCATAGCAGGGATATTCAACTAAATTAGGGCTGCAATTCAATAAAGCTAAGGACCAGGGGAGCCGGACTTCGCCCTACACCAGAGGTGTCAAACATTTTATTTCAGGGGCCAAATGGAGGAAAATCTATTCCCAAGTGGGCCGGATTTTTAAAATCATGGCGTGATAACAGAAAAATAAAGACAACTCCGGGTTGTTTCATTTGTTTAACTTTGGCCAAAAATAGAACAAACACATTATGACAACGTACAAATCCCAAATAATCCTCTGAACGAAACACTTCAAGTTTGTGGAAAATTCTGAGGAAATAGGTGCAGCTTCAAAAACACAATGGGCCTCATTCAGCCACTGTTCTTAAGAGCAAATATTGTTCTTAGGCCCACTTACGAAGTTTTAAGGAGATTTTTGTATTCAATCAATCAATCAATGTTTATTTATAGAGCCTTAAATCACAAGTGTCTCAAAGGGCTGCACAAACCCCAACGACATCATGGGTATAGAGCCCACATAAGGGCAAGGCAAAACTCACACCCAGTGTTGTCACCAATGTTTTCTTAGCTGTGATTTGTAAGAACAAAATCTACGAGGGCTCCAGAGCACTCTAAGGGTGGCCCATTTTTCTTAAGTGTGACAATTTCCCTTACTTCTATTGTCTAATGTTAAATTAATGTTATAGATGGACAGACAGACAGACAGATAGATAGATAGATGGATAGATAGATAGATAGATAGATAGATAGATAGATAGATAGATAGATAGATAGATAGATAGATAGATAGATAGATAGATAGATAGATAGATAGATAGATAGATAGATAGATAGATAGATAGATAGATAGATAGATAGATAGATAGATAGATGGATGGATGGATGGATGGATGGATGGATGGATGGATGGATGGATGGATGGATGGATGGATGGATGGATGGATGGATGGATGGATGGATGGATGGATGGATGGATGGATGGATGGATGGATGGATGGATGGATGGATAGATAGATAGATAGATAGATAGATAGATAGATAGACAGACAGACAGATAGATAGACAGACAGACAGACAGACAGACAGACAGACAGACAGACAGACGGGCAGACAGACAGACAGACAGACATATAGCAAAATTAGCAATATATAGACATTTCAAAATACCGTACGCACGCACACACACAGACGCAGACACACACACGCACACACATACACACACACACACACACAAACAAACACACACACAGACGCAGACACACACGCCCACACACACAATGGCAATGCTTTTGCTGCTACTGAAAGATGCCGCAAATTGTGCCCTGGGGAGGGAGCGCATATTTGATAGCCATATAGACATATTTGCGCCAAGTGACGAATATTTATTTGACCGCTGCAGTCCCCCCTTTCTTAAACTTACGTTTTGACATGATGTATTTCTCCCGAGGGATAATACGAATTTATCTTCTGTAATCTGTTTGTGTTTTCTCCGTGTGTCTGATGGTCGGCTTTTCCGCTGGAATTGTGGCCTTATATGGGGAATTAAGGCTGTTTGCCTATGCAAATGTAGGAATAAAGGGAGTTTACATATGCATATTGGGGAAATGAGGGTGTGTTTTTATGCAAATTATGATAGAAATGCACGTTGCTAACCATTTGACATTCAGCAATTTAAGAACAGCAGGTGGGAACAATTTGTGCGTTTAAGAATGCGTCATGAATTTGAATGGACTCCTCTTAGGAAATCACTTAGGAAGAAAGATAAGAGGAAAAGTTAGGAACTTATTGCTGAATTGTGCCCAGTGAGCTTAGACTTTGTCTCGGTGTATCTACAAAGCCGGGATTAAATTTGAATAAGTCACAGTCTTTCTGGGACTGAACAAAAAAATGCAATATGTAAGCTCTTCGAGGTATCAAACACCTCCTTTGTCACGTCAACGTATAAATCCAGTGCTACCTCAACAAACCGGAAGAAACGGAGGTAAAAAATAATTCAAAAGGGTTAAGTTTTCTCGTTTTTTAAGGAGACATTGTGGGGGAGTAAGGGTATCAAATAACGATCTGTTCGAAGCAGAACACATAAAAGGGCAGGTTTTAAGTTTCATTTGGGTCGAGGGAGAGGAGCCGCAGCAACGCTTTACTTTGTACCTCTTGCAAGTCCTAACAGAATTGGTATTGTGACATCCAGTGGACACATTTAAAACAGCAGTTTCTTTTCATTAAAAAAAGAAAATGCATCTCATTTTAATACTTGGCAAATTCGGGACGGATAAAACCTGTTTACGGGCCTGATCTGGCCCACAAACACCTCTGCCCTACACTATTAGTCTTATTTTGCATACTTTGGAGAACCAAATTTGGATTTTAGTCTGTTTATTTAGTCAGAGTTACAGGAGTGAGCTGCGGTTTTTAAGGACCTTTTGCAAAAGAGCAAGTCAAACATCAGCACTTTTTAAGTGGCATACCTTCAAGTACCCCCAGGAGTACGCGTACCCCCATTTGAGAACCACTGCTCTAGCGCAGGGGTCACCAACCTTTTTGAAACCAAGAGCTACTTCTTGGGTACTGATTAATGTGAAGGGCTACCAGTTTGATACACACTTAAATAAATAGAATAGAATAGAATAGAATAGAATAGAGTTTTATTGTCATTATTGCAATGAACAGGTTCAAAGAAAAACGAAATTGGAGCAGCTCCTCCTAAGGTGCATATACAATATGGTAGTATAAATAGTAAAAAAAAAAGATAGAGATGACAGATGTATCTATGTATATGTATATGTATCCACACAGATGCATATCTGCATGCATATGAATACATATACACACATACATAAAACATTATTGCACATTGTAGTCTGAAAAAATTGAAAAACATTTAAACATTACACATGAGGACATGATGGACATATTGTGCTCACTCAGTGCCTGTTTAATGCTACTATGGCTCTTGGGTAAAAGCTATTTTTTTGTCTATTGGTGCTCGCTTTTAGCACCCTGTAGCGTCTGCCTGAGGGTAGCAGTTCCAGGTGGCTGTGCCCGGGGTGGAATGGGTCTTTCAGGATGCTCTGTGCTTTCCTGAGACAGCGGGAGCTGTACAGGTCAGCCAGGGGGGGGAGGGGGCATCCGATTAACTTCTGGGCGGACTTTATGACTCTCTGGAGCGCCGTTCTCTCTGCGGCCGTGCAGCTGCTGAACCACACGCAGATGCAGTAGGTCAGGATGCTCTCAATGGAGCACCGGTAGAAGGACACCAGCAGTTCCTGTGAGAGGTGGTTGTTCCTGAGTATTCTCAGGAAGTGCAGTCTCTGGTGTGCCTTCTTGATGGTAGCCGTGGTGTTGGTGCTGCAGGATAGGTCGTCGGCCAGGTGGACTCCCAGGGAGCGGAAGTCGGAGACCCTCTCCACACAGTCACCACTGATGATCAGGGGCAGGATGTCCGTTTTTTTCCTCCTGAAGTCTATGCCCAGCTCCTTGGTCTTGGAGGTGTTCAGGGCCAGGTTGTTGACTTTGCACCAATCCGACAGCTTCTCCACCTCATACCGATATGCAGCCTCGTCTCCCTCCGAGATGAGCCCCACTACGGTGGTGTCATCCACCGTAAAATAAATTGCCAGAAATAGCTAATTTGCTCAATTTACCTTTAATAAATAAATATATATATATATATATATATATATATATATATATATATATATATATATATATATATATATATATATATATATATATATATATGGGTATTTCTCTTTGTCATTCCGTCGTACATTTTTTTCCTTTTACGGAAGGTTTTTTGTAGAGAATAAATGATGAAAAAACACTTAATTGAACGGTTTAAAAGAGGAGAAAACAGGAAAAAAAAATATTGAATTTTGAAACATAGTTTATCTTCAATTTCGACTCTTTAAAATTCAAAATTTAACCGAAGAAAAAGAAGAGAAAAACGATCTAATTTAAATCTTTTTGAAAAAATTTAAAAAAGAATTTATGGAACATCATCAATAATTTTCCCTGATTAAGATTAATTTTAGAATTTTGATGACATGTTTTAAATAGGTTAGAATCCAATCTGCACTTTGTTAGAATATAGAACAAATTGGACCAAGCTATATTTCTAACAAAGACAAATTTAAAAGACTTTGAAATAACATTTAAATTTGATTCTACATTTGCCAGAATATTTTTTGGGAATTTTAATCATAATAGGTTTGAAGAAATATTTCACAAATATTCTTTGTCTAAAAAACAGAAGTTAAAATGAAGAATTAAATTAAAATGTAATTATTATTCTTTACAATGAAAAAAATAACAATTTACTTTAACATTGATTTAAATTGTCAGGAAAGAAGAGGAAGGAATTTAAAAGGTAAAAGGAAATGTGTGTTTAAAAATCTTAAAATATTTTTTAAAGTTGTATTTTTTTTCTCTAATATGGTCTTTCTGAAAGTTACAAGAAGCAAAGTAAAAAAATAAATGAAGTTATTTAAACAAGTGAAGACCAAGTCTTTAAAATATTTTCCTGGATTTTTAAATTCTATTTGAGTTTTGTCTCTTTGTCTCTTAGAATTAAAAATGTCAGGCAAAGCGAGACCAGCTTGCTAGTAAATAAAAAATTGAGGCAGCTCACTGGTAAGTGCTGCTATTAGAGCTATTTTTAGAACAGGCCAGCGGCCGACTCATTTGGTCGTTACAGGCTACCTGGTGCCCACGGGTTAGGGTTAGGGTGACCCCTGCTCTAGCGGGTGACTTTTCAAATGATGCCACACATTAGCAGTGGTGCTACTTTTTGTAGCAACGCTTTTGCCGCATGATTGTTCAACATATTGCCGCTTGAAGCCAAACCACCGCCAGACAATACAGCCTGTGCTGTTTTTCTTGGGATTTAATTCTTCCTCCATTTTTTTTACCAGATTCCCACCTTCTCTCTCTCGTATTACCACTCGCAACGTACCTTTAGCACCACAGCCAATGTTACCCATGCTGCTACCTCTCTGCTCGGGAGGACGAGTGACGTTGCAAACGTGACAGTACGTGACATATGTAAAAAGGTGCGCTTGTTTTAAGTCTCTGTGAGAATGAGAGTCAAGAAAGAGTGGGAAACACATGCAGTGTAATGCCTGGAGCTAAAAGCAACTGCGTGAGGCCATATACTCGAATATCACAATATAGTCATTTTCTATATCGCACAGAGACAAACCCACGATATATCGAGTACATCGATATATCGCCCAGCCCTAGTTTACAGTGGTCCAGGTTGGGAGCGATGTTTGTTTTGAACTCAACTTGGGGGTTGGTATGGTTTCCTTCCCATTGAATAGCCCTAATCAATATTATTGCCCTATGTAAGAAAAAAATACTTGCAGAAATGTTATGGGTTTATTGAGTAGTCTAGTGATGTACTGTAGCCAAGGGCACTGTACTAGGAGGAAAGCTAGGATGATTCTAATAGGTAAAACAGCAACAGCTGCCCAGGGAGCCCAATGTGTTTTTTTTTGTTCACGAGACCCATAATTCTTTTAAACTATTATTTTTGCTTCCCTGCTATCATTGCAACTGTGTTGCGTTTAACATCTGTAATGTAAGCTTCAATTACTAACTAATTAGCCTACTACTCCACAGTGGTAAGCAACTCTTCCACACAACAAATTACGCTGATTTGCCCGTCTTGTCTATGGATGTTCGCAATCATCCAGGTCATTGTACTCTTAGGGCATTCAATCGATCACAACTGGACTGTTTGGTTTCTCTAAGAAGACGTTTCGCCGGTCAGCCAAAGAGGCTTCATCAGTTCATGCTCATAGACTTAGATTGGTCAGATCTACTCATGCGAAACATCTTCTTGGACAAACCAAACAGTCCAGTTGTGATCGATCGAATGCCCTGAGAGTACCATGACCTGGATGATTAGTCTTACACTTAGACCAGGGGCGCTCACACTTTTTCTGCAGGCGAGCTACTTTTCAATTGACCAAGTCGAGGAGATCAACCTCATTCCTATTTATAATTTATATTCATTTATTTATGAAAAAGACATTTTGTTAACAAGTTAATGGTGTTTAATGATAATACAAGCATGTTTAACACACATAGATTCCTTTCTTTCATGAAGACAAGAATATAAGTTGGTGTATTTGATTCTGATGACTTGCATTCATTGGAATCAGACAGTGGTGCTGATAACGTCCGCATTTTCAAATGGAGGAAAAAAAAAGTCCTCCTTTCTGTCCAATACCACATGAAAGTGGTTGGATTTGGCATCTCATTTGTCCAACTTGCATACTCGTTTTTAAACACTTTGTTATGAGAGTAGCATATGTGTGTGGCCCTTTAATGTCTGGCAGCAGGTGAGTGATGTAGGTGAGTGTGCGGGTGGGCAAGCAAGTGAGAAAGCGGTCGCTGAGAGCGGGGGAGAAATGCATTGGCATCAAACTCCGTAGCTTGCTAGCTTGTGCACGCTAGCTTTCTGAGACTCTTATTTTGTTAGCACAGGCAGGATGAAACAGGTCTTTTATGGTGAAGACAGGAACTGTGCAGTCGGTCTTTAGAGTTTTGACAGTAGGTACGGAGTCTCTAGAAATAAAATGTGTTTCTCTGCGTCCGCCCTGTTAGTGATTTTTTTCTTAAATATGAGCTCGCAGCAGCCAGCGTCATCTCACAAGCTCCTCGGGTGCCGAGAATGTCAAACAACTGACGAAAGTGAAGTCTTGGTATGGTTGATGATTGCTCATTTTTATGTATATTTTTTAATGCCTGGCTTGAGATCGACTGACACACCCTCCGAGATCGACCAGTCGATCGCGATCGACGTAATGGGCACCCCTGACTTAGACTAAGTCAAATAGATGATCATCATTAGCTCTAGTCTGTCGAGATCTGACCATTTTAAGTCTATGAGCATGAACTGATGACGAGAGTACAATGACCTGGATGATTAGTCTTAGACTTAGACTAAGTCAAAAACAAGATCATCATAAACTCTAGTCTGACTAAATCTGACCAATCTAAGTCTAAGACTAGATTTAACCAATCGAAGTCTATGAGCATGAACTAATGAAGCCTACTTGGATGTCCGGCAAAATGTCTTCTAAAACAAACAGTCCAGTTGCGATCAATTAAATGCACTGAGATGTGTTAGCTTTATAGTACAGATTACTCTCATTGATATTAACTAAACAGTTTTGTTTGTTGTTTTTTTTGCTTCATCATGTAAAGACATAACGAGAAATTATTACTAACGGGTTTTAATTTGAGGTATGATTCAATAGTGCGTGCTCTTAATCTATTACTCTGTGTTAATACTGTGTATCATCATTAACAAGCTTTGATCCTTGAGTATCGCAATATTTAAAGGGATGCTAAGGAGTAGCGTAAAGTTGTTTTTTTTCCTGGTTGTTTTTCATAATATATTTATACCATAAACAGGTTTTAATTTGAGATATGATTCAATGTTGTGTGCTCTTAATCTATTGCTCAGTGTTTACACTGTACTGCATTTAAGTCCCATCTTAAAACTCATTTGTATACTCTAGCCTTTGAATAGACCCCACTTTTAGACCAGTTGATCTGCCGTTTCTTTTTTGCTCTGCTCTGCCCCCCTCCGCCTCGTGGAGGGTGGGGGCACAGGTTCGGTGGCCACGGATGAAGTGCTGGCTGTCCAAGGTTGGGACCCTGTGCATCGGTTGCTGACCTGTCTCCGCTCGGGGTAGTCTCCTGCTGTCCCTACTATGGACTGGGATCTCACAATTATGTTAGATCCACTATGGCAGTGGTTCTTAACCTGGGTTCGATCGAACCCTAGGGGTTCGGTGAGACGGCCTCAGGGGTTCGGCAGAGATCAAAACACACCTGACTCATAAGGTAAATAAAAACTTCTCCCTATCGGCGTATTATGGATACCCCTAAACAATGTTTCCTCTAATTTTACATCTGATTTTCAGGAGTGTAATTTGTTGTGGTTCATTTTGTGCACCAGTAAAAAAAAACATATAACTTTGTCTTGAATTTGAAACAAAACAAAACTTTTATTTGTCACTAAAGAAGCATTCGGTGAATGCGCATATGAAACTGCTGGGGTTCGGTAGCTCCAACAAGGTTAAGAACCACTGCACTATGGACTGGACTCACAATATTATGCTAGATCCACTCGACGTCCATTGCACAGGTCGCTCTGGAGGGCGGTCCCCACATCTGTGGTCCTCTCCAAGATTTTTCATTGTCCGATTGGGTTGAGTTTTTCCTTGCCCTGACGTGAGATCTGAACCCAGGATGTCGTTGTGGCTTGTGCAGCCATTTGAGACACTTGTGATTTAGGGCTATATAAATAAACATTGACTGATGATTGATTTGATCATCATTTTCAAGCTTTGACCCTCGAGTATCGCAATATTTGTATATAAAGGGATGCTAAGGTGTAGTGTAATGTGTTTTTTTCTCGTAGTTGTGCATCATAATATATTTTTACCATAAACTTTTGACAAAAAAATGCAATAATAAGCATTAGGTTCATTGACGTCATTGAAATTATTTTTCTCATAACTTAACCAAGCCATATCCTTTTTAGCCAATGTTGAGATCTCAAGTACTGTTGTTACAAACAAACACAATTTCAACATGTTCCAAATAAAACGGTGACCTGTGTTTTGCGCACAAAACAAATAGCGGACTACATTCAATTGAATGATTGAATGTTTGTTTCCCCCTTGTGAAATACAGTGGTACTTCTTTCTGTAAGTATGTGGTAGATGTCAGGTACGAGTCGAACTAAAACTAATACATCTTCAAAATGTAGCTGCATACAGAAATGTCTTAGCGTCATTGAGACAGCATGGACTCCCAACCAATATAAGCCAGCAGCTGCTAAACCTAACAAGTAGAGAGTAAAAAAGAAAATGTCATACTTACAACCATACCATTTAGCGACACCCAGCAGTCAGGGGGGAAGTCTTGGAGGAGAGGCACCAGATACTGGAGACATCCATCCCAGTGACACAGGAGCAGCATCATGCCTATCAAATTAAATATTCTTACCACAGCACTAGCCAGGTCATAGGTCATGTGGAAAATCTGTGGAGAAGCAAAGCAGAGAGTCGGTTAGACCGCTTTGGAGTCGTTACAAAAACTGTGAGTCCTTCCTATGACTGAATCACAAATTCTAAAATATCTACAATTGCAGCCGAAATGGTCGCCCCGTTTGGGCCACTTGAGAATTTGGTCGTCGCTGGTGAGTTTGTGCTGTACTCACAGATGTGGAGCGGTGCATAATTCAACATGGCCGCACTCCAAAACAAACTGTCTCGCAGAAACAGACATATGGACAGAAGTGGGTAGAGTAGCCAGAAATTGTACTCAAGTAAGAGTACTGTTACTTTAGAGATGTATTACTCAAGTAAAAGTAAGGAGTAGTCACCCAAATATTTACTTGAGTAAAAGTAAAACGTATGTTGTGAAAAAACTACTCAAGCACTGAGTAACTGATGAGTAACCTGTTTGTTTAATGATGACGGCAACAAGTAATGCACAAAAACATAAAAATAGCAATGAACAAATTCAGAACCAGGAATATCCCCTAAGCAACTAAAACAATAATATATATTAAATAATATATATTTGGTTTTACACTGTATTGAAAAAAATGTTAAAATGAATTTTACCTTTGCAACCTCATTATACTATTGGATAAGTTTTATATTCATAAATGTAAGTTTTTCAATAGCGAACCTATTTTTTGTGCCTTTAAAAAAGATTTAGAACTCTGCATTAAAACGCTCTACCTCTAACAACCAAAAATCTGTGAAAACGATGATGCTGTGTTCCAAATGTAAGTTATTTACTGAGATTGAGTGAGCCTATGGCTTTGCACTTTGTTTATTATATATATATATATATATATATATATATATATATATATATATATATATATATATATATATATATTTTTTTTTTGCATTCTATTTTAGTTACTTTGAATTTACAACCCCCTGGCGCTGTTTTGTACGGTTTTTATACTGTTTTGTACTTACTTTGATTGTTATTTTCAACTGTTTGTAAATGTTGAAATCTATAAATAAAAGTTTATTAAAAAAAAAGGAAAAATTTGCAGTTAACCATGTGACCGCCTGGCTCTGTTTGATTGGTGAAACGGAGTCAAACGTCACCAGTGACTGCATTTGATTGGTGAAACGGAGTCAAACGTCACCCGTGACTGCATTTGATTGGTGAAACGCAGGCATGTGATAGATCCTACTTTGAAGGTCTGTCTGACAAAACAAAAAAAGCGTGCATTAACAGATCGATAAAAATCGGTAGCGAGTAGCGAGCTGAATGTAGATAAATGGAGCGGATTAAAAGTAGCGTTTCTTCTCTATAAATATACTCAAGTTAGAGTAAAAGTATGTTACATTAAAACTACTCTTAGAAGTACAATTTATCCCAAAAGCTACTCAAGTAGATTTAACGGAGTAAACGTAGCGCGTTACTACCCACCTCTGCATATGGAGGACCGTGTGTGTGTTTCTCTGCAAAAAGACCAGGCCACATTTAAGTTCATTGTTCTGTTAATGCCATAATGACCGTTTATGTCTCTGGATTGAATCTGAAATTTTAACAAAATAAAAGAGCAAATAATTGTGTATTTTAGCTAGCGGGAAACTACTTAAGTTAAAGTTAAAGTACCACTGATAGTCTCACACACACGCTAGGTTTGGTGAAATTACCCACTGCATTTAGATTAGATTAGATAGTACTTTATTTATTCCTTCAGGAAAATAAACATTTTCAGCACAATCTCATTCAAGATCAGACAAACATTACAGGGAGACAGAACAGAATCGCTGACGGGTCTGCTGGCTTCCAGCGGCCCTTACAAAAAAGATGAAATACAGGTAAACAAGGAGGGTAATGGGAGGAAAAATAAAAGATTAAAATAAAATAAAATAAAATAATTTGACCCATCCCCTTGTTCCACTTCCTGGGAGGTGAGGGGAGCAGCGAGCAGCAGCGGTGGTCGCGCTCGGGAATCATTTTGGTGATTTAACCCCCAATTCCAACCCTTGATGCTGAGTGCCAAGCAGGGAGGTAAAGGCATTTTCATAGTCTCTGGTATGACTCGGTCGGGTTTGGAACTCACGACTGACCGATCTACTACTTTACATGGTAAATAGTGGATATCATTATGATTCATTTTTATTGTATTAATATTTGGACCAAAAGTATCAATATTACTGTATCACGATATTGTTAAAATTGGCTCCTTGGTCCAGTGTTCTTTAAAGGTGCAGAAATATTTTGAGTGACACAACATGACATAGCACAGTAACACACAAATTGGATATTTTTTGTTGTGTTGTTGGCTTTTTATCTTTTTCCTGTTCATCTTTCACTTTTTTAGAAGTGTCTTATAATTAATAGTTGACTATTTTGCACTTGGATCATTGGGAGGACAACCCATCTGCATCATACTTGCGGATGCTTGAAGGTAAACACGGTAAATCCGATAATAACTGCAATTACGGTTTACAAGAGTACAATAACTCTACCACAAAGTTTCAGAGAAATCAATTTGTACGTTTTAAGAAAATACCCTGTGATTTAGGGGCGCCATGGTCACGCAGTCGTGACCGGGGCGGAAAAGGTATACATCTCAGGGGGGTTAAAGGTTGCGTAACTGCTTTTTGCAGATCATGTGGTACTGATGGCACCTTCGGTTCGTGACCTTCAGCTCTCACTGGATCGGTTCGCAGCCAAGTGTTCAGCGGCTGGAAAGAGGATCAGAATCTCCAAATCTGAGGCCATGGTTCTCAGCAGGAAAACAATGGTTTGTACAGTCCAGGTAGAGAACAAGACTTTTTCCCAGGTGGAGGAGTTTAAGTATCTCGGGGTCTTGTTCACGAGTGAGGGAAAGATGGAGAAGAAAATCAGCCAGAGAATCGGAGTAGCTGGGGCAGTATTGCAGTCTCTCTGTCGCACTTTGGGGCGAAACGAGAGCTGAGCCAGAAGGCAAAGCTCTCAGCCTACTAGGCTATCTACATTCCTACTCTCACCTATGGTCATGAAATGTGGGTCGTGACTGAAAGAATAAGATCGCGGGTACAAGCGGCCGAAATGAGTTTTCTCAGAAGGGTGGCTGGCATCTCCCTTGGAGATAGGGTGAGAAGTTCAGTCACCCAAGAGAGACTCGGCGTAGAGCCGCCGCTTCTTGGCTTGGAAAGGAGCCACCTTAGGTGGTTTGGGCATCTCGTGCAAATGCCTCACGAGCGTCTCCTTAGGGATGTCCTCGTTGCACGTCCCACTGGGAAGAGAACCCGCGGCAGGCCAAGGACCAGATGGGGGGATTACATCTCCTCTCTGGCCTGGGAACACTTCGGGATCCACCAGGAGGAAGTTGCTAATGTTGCTCTGGAGAGGGAAGTCTGGGGGTCTCTGCTGGAGCTGTTGTCCCTCCGACCCGAGTCCGGATAAGCGGTTGAAGATGGATGGATGGATTTAGGGGAGCCCCCCGTAAAATCCATTCACATCCAAATCAGGATTGTTATTTATTTCAATTCTAAATCAAGTCATACATTTCAATTGTCAATGTATTATTTTGTTTTCAAGGATTCATTTTAAAAATACGTTTTTTAGCCAAGAGATGCATTTGTAACCTGTAGCCTGTTTTGAAAATGTTTTACAGTAATTTTTACACCAAATAATATTTTATAAAAATCGGTTTGAATAGAGAATTGTGTACTATCACGAATCGATTCAGAGTCAAACTGTCCCCCCAGGAATCGGAATTGAATTGTGAGTTGAGGTAGGAGCTCCATCCCTATTATATAGTTATCCCTTATACTGAGGGTCAGCAACCCGCGTCTCTCGAGCCGCATGCGGCTCTTTAGCACCGCCCTAGTGGCTACCTGGACCTTTTTAAAAAATGGAAAAATATAGTATTGTTTAATAATGTTTCTGTAGGAGGACACACATATTACAAACTTTCCTAATTGTTAAAAAGCCCACTGTTTAATATGTTTGTATTTATGCTTCACTAATGAGAGTATTTGGCCAGCGCCGTTTTGTCCTACTGATTTTGGCAGCCCTTGAACTTACCGTAGTTGGTTTACGTATACAACTTTCTCCGTCGCTTTATGTCACTCTTTCTTTGTCTCATTTTGTCCACCAAACATTTTATGCTGTGCATGAAAGCACAAAGGTGAGCTTTGTTGATGTTATTGACTTGCGTGGAGTGCTAATAATCCATGCTAACATGCCATTTAGGCTAGCTGTGTGTACATATTGCATCATTATGCCTTGTTTATAGGTATATTTGAGTTCTTTTAATTTCCTTTACTTATGTCTTCTGTGTATTTAATTTATATTTGCATGTGTCATGTACAATTGGCTGCATTGCTGATTGTGTGACATGTTGTTCCAGACCACAGCAAACATTACCCAGCATGCAAATATTGTAATAAATCCATTGGAAGAAGACAGTCTGTCCTTTCCTTGAACTTGGGCACACACAAATTTACCTTTGGCCTTTTTAAACTAGTAATTTCCAGGAGTTATCTCACCCTCTGAGTCACTTACTTAAATGCGTTGTCTTTATTATAACACTTTTAACTTTTTGCGGCCCCAGACAGATTAGTTTTTTGTGTTTTTGTTCCAATATGGCTCTTTCAACATGTTGGGTTGCCGACCACTGCCTTATACCACTGACTGTTTTACTACAAGTACAGAAAGCTAAATAAATCATGTAGCATCAGATGCTAAACCTGATAACGAGAAATCACATTTTAAAACGGTGTAATATACATCTGACATTTTATCGCAGCTTATCGATAAACCATACTGTATATCATACATGCATTTATACTACAAAGTTTAATGAAAATGGTCGACTTTGTGCTGTTCTACTGTAGCTACCATAAACAATGCATGGTGCTAATTTTGCGCAAGAAACAGTTTGAACGTTACAAACAGAAGATGATCACTGGGCCAGGACGAGAAGAAAACTATTTCAGTGCCTTGCCAAAAAAAAGCAATGAGAATGGTCCTATTTACCTACTGAGTGTAATTAGCATGATGACATCCATCCAGGTTAAGTATTCTATAATTCATCTGACTAAGAATGAATTTATTTCAGTTAAATATGAATATCTACAGCAATAGTCGCTGATTGGTGAGTTCAGGCAATAAACCCGTCAATTTAAATGTTTTGGCTAATTGTAGTCTATTTTTAAGTTAATGGTTTTCCTTTTCTCTCCAAGCACCTATTCTAATTAATCAGGGGTGAAATGACTGTTTGGTTGATTGGGCCTATTTTGTGAGCTAACTAGCGGGTTTTTACATGCACATCCAAAACGGTAAGAGGACATTAATTCCCGTCCTTTGATAAGTGGGGTTTTGTTTTATAACATGAAGTAGTTATGAAGTTATAGCGGAGAGCTGGATTATTAAACTGAGTTGTTTAGAGGGAAACTTTTTAGAAAGTAATGAATCCGTCATTATTATCATAATATATATTATTTCTATTATTATTATTATCATTATTATGTATGGCAGATGTCAAACCAAGCCTTGATTTAAACTTTAACTAAGTCATCCATCCATCCATCCATTCATCCATCCATCCATCCATTCATCCATCCATCCGTTTTTCTGGCGCTTATCCGAGTCCGGGTCAAGGGGTTAGTAGTCCAAGCAAAGATGCCCAGATTTCCCTGTCCCTAGTCACACAGAGGGGACACTGAGGCGTTCCCAGGCCAGCTGTGAGACATAGTCCTTCCAGCTTTGCCTCGGTCTGCCCCGAAGCCTCCTACCGGCTGGACATGCCCGAAACACCTCACCGGTGACGCCAAGAGGCATCCGTAGCAGATACCCGAGCCACTTCAGCTGCTTCCTCTCGACGTGAAGGAGCAGCGGTTCTACTCTGAGCCTCTCCCGGATGACCGAGCTCCTCACCTTATCTCAGACTCAGACATGGGGCAGATCTGGTTTCAAAATAAAAATAAGTATGGGTTGAACTAGCTTGATTTTGATGTAAAGTTTGTTATTCTTACAAAAAAACACTAAGAAGCGGTTACTGTCACAGCCAGGGCGCAATCTAATGTGTCCTCGTCTTTGCGCTCTGCTGGTTGCCCCTCCGGGAGGCGCGCCGGTGCGTATCCGTCCTGCGGCAGCCGGCAGCTGCAATCATTCACCGGATCTCTACGCACCTGGCGCTAATGAGAGGTCCTGCTTTTAAAAGCCTGCTATCCGGCGCCAGAACGTAATTATCTGTTATTGTATGCTTCCTGTGATCGAGCAGTGTGCCTCCACTCCCCTTTGGACCGCCTCCCTCAATCCTCGACCCCTGCTTTGGACACGGACCTCTTGACGCTTCTCTCAGCCCCACGAACCTCCCGCTTGTTTCACGGACCTTCTTCTGCCTAGCCCCTTTGGACTTGTCCACTTCCTCACTCAACACTCAGGGTAAACACTCATCAAGTAATCCCCACACATAGTCTCACATCCGTTTTGGATATATATATATATATATATATATATATATATATATATATATATATATATATATATATATATATATATATATTTATTAATATATACATAATAAGTACAAAAAACAATATTGTCCCCTTGTGGTTCTGTTCCATCAACTCCCTCCTAAAAAGTAACAGCTACTTACGATAAGACTTGGTGAAGGGTTTTGTTAAATTTTACTCCTTCTATATTCTCCTGGGAACAAGCGTGCTTTGCAGTGGCCATTTTTATTTATAAATAATTTTTTTTTGTTCAAAATTTGTAACTCCGTCAAAAGAAAATGCAGAGGAAGCTGTTTTTTCGGATACAACAAAGGCACTTTTTAGTTTTACTCGCTCAAAACTAGGAATGATACGATTAATATGACCAAAATTAGAGATGTCCGATAGTATCGGACTGTCGATATTATCGGCTGATATATGCTTTAAAATGTGATATCGGAAATGATCGGTGTCGGTTTCAAAAAGTAAAATGTATGACTTTTTAAACCGCCAACGTAGGGAGTGGTACACGGACGTAGGGAGAAGTACAGAGTGCCAATAAACCTTAAAGGCACTGCCTTTGTGTGCCGGCCATATCACATAATACCTACGGCTTTTCACACACATAAGTGAATGCAAAGCATACTTAGTCAACAGCCATACAGGTCACACTGAGGTTGGCCGTATAAACAACTTTAACACTCTTACAAATATGCGCCACACTGTGAACCCACACCAAACAAGAATGACAAACACATGTTGGGAGAACATCCACAACGTAACACAACATAAACAAAACAGAACAAATACCCAGAATTACTTGCAGCACTAACTCTTCCGGGACGCTACAATATACACCCCCCGCCACCCCCTACCCCCTGACTGTATATATCGGTATCGGTAGATATCGGAATTGGTTATTAAGAGTTGGACAATATCGGAATATCGGACATCGGCAAAAAAGCCATTATCGGACATCTCTAACCAAAATTGTCATGATTATCACATTGTTCAATATGCTCAAAACATGTGTCAAGAGGGTTTCCCAGATTGCCAGAATACCTGTGGCGTCGCTAGGGGCGTGGTCAATACTAACTTGATGCATATATTTTCTTTAAAAAAGGCTTAAATATGGTATACATACATTTAAAAACGAATCTGTTATGAATAATAAAAAAAATATATATATACATATATATATTGTTTTACTCAATTTTTAAGTTGTAGCTGCTTTTTCTAATAATGCACTTTGTTGAAAAATGTTTAATTTCTATAGAATTCTGCAATGCTTTTAGTGACTTATTCTTTATCTTACACAGATAACAACAAATCTTGAATTTTTTTCCGGTGTTATTAGAGAATTGTTTCACGCGTGTCTTGTTTACGTCGTTACAACTGTTTTGGCAGTGCAAAGACTTTTTTTGGGTGGCCGAAATTCCGGTGTACCACTAAGCAATAGTGCACAAATAATCGGCTATCTATATGAAGTCATACAATATGCTAACTAAATATGATTTCAAGTTAAAAAAAATCCAAATTTTTCGGTGTAGCAGCTTTTATTTTGCCCTGGCGGGGCACCACTATCCATTACATGTCAGGGAAACCCTACAATTGAATAGTTTAGTTCCTCATACAGCAATGTGTTTATACAAGTTTGGATTGGAGTATGATTGTTTTTGAATGTGAGTGTGAATGTTGTCTGTCTGTCTGTGTTGGCCCTGCGATGAGGTGGCGACTTGTCCAGGGTGTACGCCGCCTTCCGCCCGATTGTAGTCGAGATAGGCAACAGCGACCCCCCGGAATAAGCGGTAGTAAATGGATGGATGGATGTTTTTTAACAATGTGTCTCCATGAAATAAACAGTGTTACCGGCCTGTGAGTTTATCAAGGCAAGATTCTCAATCATGCTTTCACCATCATGTTTTATTAGAAACGTTATTACTAACCGTGGAGAGTTTTACCATGGTTTATCAATAATGCTGTATATCGATACATCCCTATTCACAACATTTTGCCTTGCGGCCAGGAATGTTGTCACCGATTTGCCAGATTTGAATAGCTTTGTTGAATAATACACTGAACAAAAATATAACACTTTTGTTTTTGCTCTCATTCATGAGTTGAACTTAAAAATCAGAAACTTTTACTATATACACAAACTACTTATTCCTCTGAAATATTGTTCACAAACCTGTGCTAGTGAGCATTTCTTCTTTGCCAAGATAATCCTTCCCTACTCACAGGTGTGGCATATCAAGACGCTGATTTAACAGCATGATTATTGTACAGGTGTGCCTTAGGCCGGACACAATAAAAGGCCACTCTGAAATTTGCAGTTTTGCTTTATTGGGGCTCTGGGGGGCTTAGAGAAGTAGTCCGTATCTGGTTTGACCACCATTTGCAACACGGGGACGTAAGATGCACTTGAGTTTGTAGTCCATAACATACGCCTGCCCATACCATAACCCAGTTGTTCTCAAATGGGGGTACGCGTACCCCTGGGGGTACTTGAAAGTATGCCAAAGGGTACTTGTGATTTTTCAAAAATATTCTAAAAATAGCAACAATCCAAAATTCCTTTATTAATATATCTATTGAATAATACTTCAACAAAATATGAATGTAAGTTCATAAACTGTGAAAAGAAATGCAACAATGCAATATGCAGTGTTGAAAGCTAGATTTTTTGTGGACATGTTCCATAAATATTGATGTTAATGATTTATTTTTTTTGTGAAGAAATGTTTAGATTTAAGTTCATGAATCCAGATGGATCTCTATTACAATCCCCAAAGAGGGCACTTTAAGTTGATGATTACTTCTATGTGTAGAAATCTTTATTTATAATTGAATCACTTGTTTATTTTTCAACAAGTTTTTAGTTATTTTCATATCTTTTTTTCCAAATAGTTCAAGAAAGACCACTACAAATGAGCAATATTTTGCACTGCTATACTATTTGATAAATCAGAAACTGATGACATAGTGCTGTATTTTACTTATTTATCTCTTTTTCTCAACCAAAAATGCTTTGCTCTGATTAGGGGGTACTTGAATTAAAAAAAAATTCACAGGGGGTACATCACTGAAAAAAGGTTGGGAACCACTGCCAGAACCCCACCCACACCATGGACCACCTGATTCACAACGTTGATATCAGCAAAGCACTCTACCACAAGATGGCACACATTGCATCTGCCCTGAACAGTGCAAACTTTTCCTTGAAGAGAACACAGCTACAATGTGCTAGATTCCATCAAATGTGAACATTTGCCCACTCAAGTCGGTTAGGATGACGAACTTCAGTCAGGTCGAGACCCCGGTGCAGATGAGCTTCCCTGAGACGATTTCTCACAGTTTGTGCAGAAATTATTTGGTTATGCAAACCAATTGTTGCAGCAGCTGTCTGGGTGGCTGGTCTCAGACAATCATGGAGGTGCACCTGCTGGATTTGGAGGTCCTGGGCTCGTGTAACTACACATGGTCTGCAGCTGTGAGGCCGGATGGATGTACTGCCAAATTCTCCGAAACGCCTTTGGAGACGACTTGTGGTGAGCAATTAACATTCAATGCATGGAAAACCGCTCTGGTGGACATGCCAACTGCATGCTCCCGCAAAAAAAATTGTGACATATCTGACATTGTGCTGTGTAATAAAGCGTCACATTTCCGAGTGACCTTTTATTGTGGGCAGCCAAAGGCACATCAGTGCAATAATGGTAAATGGTAATGGGTTATATATGTATAGCGCTAGGGCTGGGCGATATATCGATATACGATATATATCGCGGGTTTGTCTCTGTGCGATATAGAAAATGACTATATCGTAATATTCGAGTGGACGTTCTCACGCAGCTGCGGGCATTACACTCTCGTCTTTCCCGTGTCCTCACAGACAAGCAGGCGCACATTCATACGTCACTTACTGTCACGTCATACGTACACGCCCTCGCCCAGCGGAGAGGTCGCGGCGTGGCTAAAGTTAGCTGTGATGCTAGCGGGTTGTTGCGGAGAAAGAAGGTGCGAATCTCGTAACAAGTGAAGGAAGAATTATTCCCAAGAAAAACAGCAGGGGGTCCATCGTCTGGCGGTGGTTCGGCTTCAAGCGGGAATATGTCGAATAGACAACTTTAATTTTTTCAAATGTGGGGGGAAAAAGCGTTGCTACCAGAAGTAGCACTACTGCTAATATGTAGCATCATTTGAAAAGTCACCTGCTAAGAACTTTAATAAATACAGTTTTGGTAAATTGACTTAGTTGTGATTTCCTTCTCTGCATGAACGTTTAAAAGTAGCAT
This sequence comes from Nerophis ophidion, assembly GCF_033978795.1. Classification (NCBI taxonomy): domain Eukaryota; kingdom Metazoa; phylum Chordata; class Actinopteri; order Syngnathiformes; family Syngnathidae; genus Nerophis; species Nerophis ophidion. The sequence continues at coordinate 21,329,453 of NC_084627.1, forward strand.
ATACTAGTGCAGTATGAACAAGAATGTTTTAATGTAGACAAATAGGATCATCATACTGCTGTGATTATATGTATCCAGTGTTCATTCAAGGCTAAGGCAAAATATCGTAATATATATCGTATATCGCGATATGGCCTAAAAATATGGCAGTATAAAAAAAAGGCAATATTGCCCAGCCCTATATAGCGCTTTTCTACCTTTGCTTTGACACTATTTCCACTTTCACCCATTCACACACACATTCAAACACTGATGGTGGGAGCTGCCCTGCAAGGCCCTAACCAGGACCCATCAGGAACTAGGGTGAAGTGTCTTGCCCAAGGACACAACGGACATGGCGAGGTTGGTAGAAGGTGAGGACCGAACCAGGAACCCTCTCCCAACCGCGCCACACCGTTAATAACAATAATCATGCTGTTTAATCTGCATCTTGATATACCAAACCTGCGAGGTGGAATGGATTATCTTGGAAACAAATAAATGCTCACTAACACAGATTTGTGCAGATTTGTGAACAATATTTGAGGGGAATAGGTATTTTGTGTATACAGTACAATTTTTGAATCTTTGAATTCAATTTATTAAAAATGGGAGCAAAAATAAAAGTGTTACGTTTATATTTTGGTTGACATAGAATGGGCTAAACTGCCTTGGCAGCAAAGTGTGTTGTTCTGTACCTCTAATTATTTTAAATACTAAAAAAAAAACTGACTTGTTACCATTTGGAGTTCCAAATTAGAATAAATTTGGTTTAAAATCCATAGTTGTCATTTTTTATGTGCTTATTTTCATGTAAAGCATATATACACAGACTGCTATTCTAACCCTATGTGGACTGGAAGCCTTGCTCACACAATTTCCGAGACACCTGTGCAAAATTCAAAGTGCAAATGCTCCCAAGGCCAGGTGTTTTTAAAGCCTCTCCGAACGACCTCCGCCGAGGTCTACTGTGACCGCCCGGTAACCTTTTTGCACAAAGGACGGTGAGCACACACACAACAGACAAGATGAGAGAAGAAGAGGCTGGGCTGATGCTCAGATTCCTCCATGGTTCAACTCCTCAGCTGGGAGATACAGTGCACTGCCCTGGAAGTGCTAAAATTAGACGGTAGCATATGCCAGAGAACGGCTGTCTCAACGCACTCCGAATCCCTTCTTCTGCTGCCGTCGTCTTTATTCCTAATTTAGCAGAACCCTCTCTCTCTCTGTGTCTCTCTCTCTTTCTCTCTCTCTCTCTCTCTCTCTCCCTCCCTCTCTCTCTCTCTCTCCCTGTCTTGCTTGGTTTCCCACTGCACAGCCGTCATTCCTCAGCTGATGACTTGAGACAGTAGAACATTAAACATAAGTAACACAAAAAATGGTAATTATCCCTGATGGGTTTTTTTTTAACAGAATTGAACAAAATGTAAAGACATCCATCTATACCAGTTATAATCCTGCACAGCACATGTGTCGAACTCAAAGCCCTCATTTAAATGTGGGCCCCCACCACGTCATTTAAAGTGATGCATTATAGGGCTGGGCGATATATCGATATACTCGATATACTCGATATATCGCGAGTTTGTCTCTGTGCAATATAGAAAATGACAATATCGTGATATTCGAGTATACGTTCTCACGCAGTTGCTTTTAGCTGCTGGCATTACACTACCGGCACTTCTCACTCATTCTTGTCTCTCCTTCTCACAGAGACTTAAAACAAGCGCACTTTTTTACATACGTCACGTGTGAATGTAGAGCAGACAGGTAGCGACATGGTAACGTTAGCTGTGATGCTAGCGGAGAGGTGCGAGTGATAGTACGAGAGAGAGAAGGTGCGAATCTGGTAACAAATGAAGGAAGAATTCATTCCCAAGAAAAACAGCACCGGGGTCTATCGTCTGGCGGTGGTTTGGCTTCAAGCATGAAGATGTTGAACAATTATGCGGCAAAAGTGTTGCTACAAAAAGTGACACCACTGCTAATGTAGCATCATTTGAAAAGTCACCCGCTAGAGAATAAAGAGTGCTTGAAATTCTGCATGTCAACATCTCCGTTCGGTGCCACACCAACTAAATGCCGAAGCAATTATTTCCAGATCAACACCGTATGAAAACAATAGTCAACAACAGAAGGAGATAGCGCCTGCAGGAACCTACCACATAGCGAAGGACATTTACTATTTGATATGCAGCTCATTTTTATTTGACAGTTATTGAAATATCTTGTGTGACATCATGCACAAAAGTGCACTTTATTTGTTTTAAACTATTGTATGTTAAACCTTGGCGAGAATGAGGACTCAGGTGCAGAAGGGGGACAATTGACACAGGCTTTATTTAACAGTTTTCTTTGAAGTCTCTGTGAAAAGAGTGATTAAGGCAAGGCGGCTATAGAATCTATGATAACAAAAGACAAATGGGCAAAACGCAATAAACAGAAAATCACTCCAAAGGGAGGAAAAAGTCAATAGCAAAATTACACACAGATCTAATAACAAAAAGAACAACAATCTATGATTAGTAAAAAAGGTAAATCACTCACGCAGAGGAGACCAGAAACTCTAAACGGAAAGTACGCTATAAGAAGCTGAGATAACTACAAAGTAAAGTGCTCCAAGAGGAGGGGGAAAAAAAGGAGGCAAAGCACTGAAATAAACACACAAGATTCTAGACCAAAAACTTTAGCAAAAAAAAATCACTCTTTCTCAGAGGAAACAAAGAAAACAATAAATAAGGCAAGGCAATACTTAGCGAACGTGATTCAAAGCTGTAGACAAGGCTGTGGAAAAGGCTGGAGACACGTAGCAAGGACGAGACATTTATACACATGAGGGAGGGTGACACAGGTGGGCACAATCAGGCAATCAGGAGAGACATCAGACCAGTGAAACAGGAGGAAGGGCAAGTGACCTGAAACAAGAGGGAGAGTCAAGCTTTCAAAATAAAACAGGAAATGACAAGACAACATGAAACCAGACAATACTTCACCCAGGTGTGACATTGTAGTGACGTTCTGTACAAAAAGTGCACTTTAATTTAGTGTTGTTTTGATATGTCATCTTAGTGACATCATGCACAGAAGTGCACTCGTAGCTTGTTTTAAAATGTCTCTGACAATCTTGCACTTACTGTTTTGAAATGACATGAATGTTTGTGCCACTGCTTAATAACTGTATAATAAATACAGTTCTGGTCAATTAAAGTAGTTGTGATTTCCCTCTCTTAATGAAAGTTTAAAATGAGCATATATTAATGAAGTACAGACTACTTTGCAGTAGTAGAATGCATAAAAAATAAAAATTTGTTATTTTCTTACATAAGGATTGTGAATGATAGGCAATATTACAAAAAAGTGCAGTTTCCCCATAAGCAAGTTGTATTAATACCCGCAAAAATTCTGTTCACAATACAATATGGTCTGATTTGTAATACTTTTGAATACTTTAGCTTAGTTCACAGGAAGAGAGAGCAAAAGTGATGTCACCGTTTTGGGGGATTTACAGGTCAATAAAAGGTTGCATATGCAGACAATTGAGGATTACTGGCAAACAGATGAATATTCCGCTGTATTGCAAACTTTTTCATACTAATCTCAAACATAAATGATTTTATTTAGAGAATCTAATTCAAAGAGGTTTCTCAGCAACAAACTGGAGGACGAAGTTCATGACTAGGGGAGTGGAAGTAAGGATAAGCTCTTGCAAAGAAAGTTTTGCAAATTCCCAAGGATAGTTTTGCTTTGCCAGGAAGTCTTTGCATCCTTGGAGTCATACCCCTCCAAGGACATATAGGGAAGACGTACAAATTCATTAGCACATCAGTGTGGAATTTGTTTAGCTTGGAATTTCAGAGCCAAAGAGAAGGTCTACGAATATAAGAGAGAGCTTAATAATAAAGGGATTGCATCAGTGTTTGGGTCAAAATTCATTATGATGGTGTCCATTCATTAGATTTACTTTAGTTTCATGTACTAATTGCAAACAAAGCAAGAGTGAGAACAACAATTAAAAGTCAAGGAATATTATTAACAATACTTCAAAATATAACTCGCCTGGATGCACTCGCTTCACACTGCCCGAACTGTCAGCTCATTGTCAAGTACGACTCTTAAAGGGCCCCTTTAATGCTGACAATATTGGCACTTACTTCATTTTTCTGGATCTAAAAATGTTCAGGTAAAATTTCCACCCATAATAGTAACTGTCGATTGTAGACTTGTTTTCTAATGAGTTTCAGCACATTTTGGAACGCCCACTTTTAACTAAAAAATGTGGAAAGAAAAACGCAAAAACATATATATACATATATATATATATATATATATATATATATATATATATATATATATATATATATATATATATATATATATCCATCCATCCATTTTCTACCGCTTATTCCCTTTTGGGGTCACGGGGGGCGCTGGCGCCTATCTCAGCTACAATCGGGCGGAAGGCGGGGTACACCCTGGACAGGTCGCCACCTCATCGCAGGGCCAACACAGATAGACAGACAACATTCACACTCACACACTAGGGCCAATTTAGTGTTGCCAATCAACCTATCCCCAGGTGCATGTTTTTGGAAGTGGGAGGAAGCCGGAGTACCCGGAGGGAACCCACGCATTCACGGGGAGAACATGCAAACTCCACACAGAAAGATCCCGAGCCTGGATTTGAACTCAGGACCGCAGGACCTTCGTATTGTGAGGCAGACGCACTAACCCCTCTGCCACCGTGAAGCCCATATATATATATAACCCACGCATTCACGGGGAGAACATGCAAACTCCACACAGAAAGATCCCGAGCCTGGATTTGAACTCAGGACTGCAGGACCTTCGTATTGTGAGGCAGACGCACTAACCCCTCTGCCACCGTGAAGCCCATATATATATATATATATATATATATATATATATATATATATATATATATATATATATATATATATATATATATATATATATATATATATATATATATATGTATATATATATATATATATATATGTATGTATATATATGTTTTTGCGTTTTTCTTTCCACATTTTTAGTTAACATGCTGAAAAAAAAGCAAAAACATATACATATATACATACAGTATATATATATTTATATATATCCATCCATCCATCCATCCATCCATTTTCTACCGCTTATTCCCTTTCGGGGTCGCGGGGGGCGCTGGCGCCTATCTCAGCTACAATCGGGCGGAAGGCAGGGTACACCCTGGACAAGTCGCCACCTCATATATATATATATATATATATACACACACACACACACACATATATGTATATATATATATATATATGTTTTTGCTTTTTTCTTTCTCAGTTTTTTCTCAGTATGCGCAGCTTCCCCTTGTCGTTTTCTGCTGCATATTTCACTACGTCCATCTTTTAATCTGCAGTACATGATTTCCTTTTTGATGGTTTTCCTTTTTGATCAGCACTTCTCAGTTTTTATAAGTTACCGCCAACGTTGAAATGATCCATTTTAATAGCTATGGCAGTAACATGTAGCATATAGCAGTTAGCATTCCATGACCCACAATGCACTTCTGCCATGACCCTCCCCCGTCAAATTCTTATTGGTTGATGTGTGTGTGACGATTGCTGACATTTTCTTTGTCTCTTCCGCGAATGAGATAAATAATATTATTTGATATTTTACGGTAATGTGTTAATAATTTCACACATAAGTCGCTCCGGACTATATGTCGCACCCCCTGGCCAAATTATGAAAAAAACTGCGACTTACGATAGATGGATTTTGGTGTAGAAAATTTGCTTTGGAGCATTTACACAATTATTAACAACAGATTTTTTGGAGCCAATCATAGAACACTGTCATTATGACCACCCGCCACAGGTATCTTGGCAATCTAGTGGAAACCCTTTACACTCTTACCAATTACTCAATTAACCGCTCAGTCACCTACAGCACAGTTGCCAAGTACGTGGTCTACAAAAAGCAAATAGGCGGCAGGGTCTCTCCTTAAAACCAGGCCAAAAAACATTGCCAAATATAACTCAAACACTTTTTACGTATCTGTAGTCTGCATCCAGCAGTTTTATCTTCGGGTACCTGTGCATGTGCTCCTCAGCTGTTGGTGGTAAACTCACAGGAGATAAATCTACAATCCAAAGCATTAAAATTGAGAAAAAAACATGCTATACACATAATGGATTTTCACAGACTAACAGGAAATAACTGTGTTTTTCCAATTATCACCTGCTTCCAATTAACGCCCGGTTTTCCTTGTGGTTTAGGTACATAATAAAGCAGAGCTCGGCAAATTACGGCCTGGGGGCCGCATGCGGCCCGTTAAGTTTTTCAGTCTGTACCGCCGGACATTCTCAAATATTTTTTTTTTAGATTTTTTAGATCAAAACTGTAGCTGCCAATATGATGTGCAAATATTTGTCTTGAACTATACAGAGTATTTCAATGGTAGGAATATTCGCTTTTGCATGATACACTAGTTACAATGGTAATCTAATTAGTTACCATGGTAATTTAATGAGTTACTATGGTAATCTAAGTCACAGCAGCTCAGACGAGGCACCAAGCAGTGTGGGTGGGGAGCGTTTCCACATAGTGTTTCCAGAGCGGAGCCTGGGTGTCAGGGACAGACTCGGAAGAAGATTTTTACCACAAAGTTCTAAAGCTTAGTGATGTATCAGGTTGTAGGTAGGTTGTTTTTTTTACCCTTTGCGTTCATATTTTGCTGTTTGTTGCATTGTTGTGGTTTCTCTTGATTGTGAAACATGTCGATAGAGAGGGTGAGTGACGTTCAAATGTTGTCAATATTCAGTGTTTTATCATTCATAGTTAATATTGTAAATCCCATATTTTTTATTGTCATGTACATTCTGGGTGTCTCAATCAGTAAAAAAAAATGGAAAATTCCGTTTTGTTTTTTAAGACGGTCAGTCATAACGTTCTTAGCTTTCAATCAGACATTATTTTGAGGTTTTGTTCCTAAAAACCAGATATACCGGCCCCCAGACACATTTTTTCCCTAAAATTGGCCCCCAAGTCAAAATAATTGCCCAGGTCTTTAATAGAGGAATTGCCGACAATCTTCCTTCAGAATAACCCCAACAACAAAATTCCCCTTTGACCTCACTAGTGCAGGTTCCCCAAGCATGCAAACAGAATTCACTGCATCAAATACATCACAAACCAATAGGCAGAGCCTGTTATGTGATTGGCCAGTCTGACAAACGTAAAGCAGAATGTGTTTTTGTTTTTTGTTAACGTTCCAATCAGTAACAAAGGAGAGGATGGCAACACACTAAAACTATAAGTCAGGGATGATTTTATCCCAGGGGCTGCATGGAGGAAAATCTATTCATATGCGGGCCGAACTAGTAAAATTATGACATGATAACTTAAAAATAAAAACAACTTCAAAATTGTTTTATTTGGCCAAAATCAGCACAAGCATATTCTGAAAATGTACACATGACAAATAATCCTCCTGGCAAAACACTTCAAGTTAGTTGAAAACTCTGAATAAAAAAATTGGTGGCGTCTCCAAAACACCATGAACTTAGACTATGTCTCTGTGTTTTTACAAAGCCATTACACTTTAAACACTTCCCGTTCAGCATGATCATGTTGGCAGTTCATTAAAGACATGTTTGGAAAAGCAACCAAGTGTGTCCTAAAACCCCCACATTGGTGACATCCAGAACTGCCACAACACATTCATTTACCATCATTCAAATAATACAATTATAATTAGGGATGTCCGATAATGGCTTTTTTGCCGATATCCCGATATTTTCCAACTCTTAATTACCGATACTGATATCAACCGATACCAATATATACAGTCGTGGAATCAACATATCTGTGATGAGTTGGCAACTTGTCCAGGGTGCACTCCGCCTTCCGCTCGATTATAGCTGAGATAGGCACCAGCGCCCCCCGCGACCCCAAAGGGAATAAGCGGTAGAAGATGAATGGATGGATGGAATCTAGGGGTGTAATGGTACGTGTATTTGTATTGAACCGTTTCGGTACGGGGGTTTCGGTTCGGTTCGGAGGTGTACCGAACGACACGGACATATTAAGTTGTGTAAACAAGGCACCATGAATTGATTTACGTAGAACCCGACTTAAACAAGTTGAAAAACTTATTTGGGTGTTAACATTTAGTGGTCAATTGAACGTAATATGTACTGTACTGTGCAATCTACTAATAAAAGTTTCAATCAATCAACAAAAACAACACACGGCATGCTAGCAACGACTGGGCTATGATAGACTGAGCATACCTCCTCTTTTCCCAGGCTATGTCCTCTTTGTGGAGTTGTCCAGGTGGAGTTTCTTAAATGCCTCGAATGTCCAGCATTTTAAATTAGAGTTGCGTGTATTTTCAATGTATAAATGTTCCACAAAAAAAAAAAAAGTGGTGTACGCAGCAACATTCGTGAGAGAGGGGCAGAGACAGAGAGAGATAAACGCGCATGCATCGCCAGGGTCTGCTTTTTACCCATAGATTTATCAGATTTTATTTTTTATTATCTCCAGCATGGGTGTCAAAAGTGTGCCCTGGAGGCCATTTGCGGCCCACAGCTAATGTTTTAAAGGCCCACCGCACATTCTAAATATACTATTAAAATAAACAAAAACATAAACAAAAGTGAAATAAAAAACCTTAAAGTGTTAAGATCCGTTACTCGGATCTTCACATGTTGTTGTTTGTTTTTTCCATCTGTGTTTTCATTCTCCGTCTGACCCGTTTATTTCCCGTTTAGTCCATCACCATGGTTACTTATTAGTTTCAGCTGCTACTCCCGGTCCCTGCACACCTGTCTATGTTAATCACCTTCCCTTTATAAGCCAGCCTCTTCTGTTTATTCTTTCTGGGACTCTATTTTGCTCACATGCAACAAGTAACGTCAGGTATGTTTTTTTCACTAGCTCATTAGCTAAGCCACCTTGTCACCTTTAGCTCACATGCTAATCATCTTTGTTTTTACTTTTTGTGCCATCGTGCCAAGTCTTAGTTCTTTATATACCCTAGCTTTCACGCTAGCGTCTTTTGTTTCCCTTTTTATTAGCTCCAGTGTTTCTGTTCAGACCTAACCTTTTGTTAATAAATTTGTTGGATCCTACCTTTGTTGTGTTTTTCGTTTGACGCATCCACGAGGGAATCGAACCTGGTACCACGATGCCGAACCGGCGTTACATAAAGGCTAAATGTAATTTAGAAGAATTCGCAACGTTGACTAATAAAACAAAGCTGTTTTTTTTTCTTTCAAACAGTCATTGATCAAAACATAATATTGAATCAAAATCAATGTTATTCTGAATTATTGACCTGTCCAAGTTTCCGATTACTTCACATAAAAAATTCCACTAAGAAAAATATTTTTGGTGGAAGATTTAGCGTCACAACAAACAAAGAAACACCGGCTGTGTGTCGGTGCTAAAGGCAGCTGCAATCCACTGCTTTCCACCAACAGCATTCTTCTTTATAGTCTCCATTATTAATTGAACAAATTGTAAAAGATTCAGCAACACAGATGTCCAAATTACTGTGTAATTGCGAGATGAAAAGAGACGACTTTTAAAAGGGAACATTATCACAATTTCATAAGGGTTAAAACCAATAAAAATCAGTTCCCAGTGGCTTATTTTATTTTTCGAAATTTTTTTCAAAATTTTACCAGTCCCGGAATATCCCTAAAAAAAGTTTTAAAGTGCCTGATTTTCGCTATTTGCTTAAGCCACTGTCCATTTCCCTGTGACGTCACATAGCGATTCCAACACAAACAATGGCGAATACCACAGCAAGATATAGCGACATTAGCTTGGATTCAGACTCGGATTTCAGCGGTTTAAGCAATTCAACAGATTACGCATGTATTGAAACGGATGGTTGGAGTATAGAGGCAGATAGCCAAAACAAAATTGAAGAAGAAACTGAAGCTAATGAGCGAATAGCTATTGATGCTAGTCGGCCATCTTTGTGTTAGCATCGCCGGTAAAATGTGCAGACCAACCGATCAGGACTTTCACATTGACACTGGATCAACTTAAATCCGTCGACTGGTAAGTGTTTGTTTCGCATTAAATGTGGGTGGAAGGAAACGCTGGATGTAAATATAGTTTCAAATGTACAAACAGGTAGCCTAAATAGCATGCTAGCATCGATTAGCTGGCAGGCATGCCGCGACCAAATATGTCTGATTAGCACATTAGTCAATAACATCAACAACACTCACTTTTGTGATTTCGTTGACTTTATCGTTGGGAATGCATCTGCTTTGAGTGTTGCAGGATATCCAGACATTTTTGCCATCTCTGTCGTAGCATCGCCGGTAAAAACCAAACGGGGGACTTTTGCATGTCTTGACACTGGAGCCACTTAAATCTGTCGATTACTAAGTGTTTGTTTGGCATTAAATGTGGATGGAGGGAAAGGCTAGATGTAAATATAGCTACAAATGAGGCATAATGCTGCAATATGTACACACAGCTAACCTAAATAGCATGTTAGCATCAATTAGCATGCCGTGCTAATCGATGCACATTCTACGTAAATCAACTTGAATCCGTCCCTGATCGTGTTGTTACACCCTCCGACAACACACCGACGAGGCATGATGTCTCCAAGGTATCGGAAAACAGTCGAAAAACGGAAAATAAGAGAGCTAATTCGACTCGATGCGTCTGATGTGTTCGGAAAAATGGCGTTGAGTACCGATGTGACGTCACATTCTGACGTCATCGCTCAGAGAGGCATAAACAGAAAGCCGTTTAATTCGCCAAAATTCACCCATTTAGAGTTCGGAAATCGGTTAAAAAAATAAAAGGTCTTTTTTCTGCAACATCGAGGTATATATTGACTAGGGGTGTAACGGTACACAAAAATTTCGGTCCGGTACGTACCTCGGTTTAGAGGTCACAGTTCGGTTCATTTTCGGTACAGTAAGATAACAACAAAATATACATTTTTTGGTTATTTATTTACCAAATTTGTAAACAATGGCTTTATCCTTTTAACATTGGGAACACAATAATAATTCTGCCCACGTTAATCCACATTAAACTGCCTCAAGTTGTTGCTTTGATTAAATAAAATGACAAAACCTTTCTTCTACATATAAAGAGTGCAACATTAAACAGTTTCAAGCCAACTCATCATGCTTAATTTATTACAGCATTTGGGAAGCCTGTAGTTGACTTTTATTATACACACACACACACGCACACACACACAGCAAAATGAGCTAATCTAACGCTAAAAGCTAATTAGCCTTCACCTCAACCCGGAACTATGAGAGAGCTGAGCTGCAGTTTAAGTTTCTAGAAGGTCAACGGGCTCATAGTGATGTTTGTAATAGTTATGACTGGGAAGTGTTTTTTATCATTTGGAGAGTGTACGATGTCAGCTGCTCACCTGCTAAACACATATCTGCTCATCTCGACGCGGGGCACTGACTCCATGCTTTCTGAATACGCACTGCTGATTGGCTGTTACATCACTCTGAATACGCCCTGCTGATTGGCTTTGTATGTAACCAATCAGATGGTTGTGTGGGCGGGACAATGCTGGGTGCTCGCTGCTCAGACAGAGGCAGCTGCAGAGCAGCTTGTTAAGACTTTAGTTTACAAACTCGTTCGATACACCCTCGTACCGAACCGAAACCCCCATACCGAAACGGTTCAATACAAATACACGTACCGTTACACCCCTAATATTGACGCTTACATAGGTCTGGTGATAATGTTCCCCTTTAACCGTAAGTGGTGCTGAGCTAGTATGTCCCGTCCAACCCGAAACGTCACAAACACACGTCATCATTCTGCGACGTTTTCAACATGAAACTCCGCGGGAAATTTAATATTGTAATTTAGTAAACTAAACCGGCCGTATTGGCATGTGTTGCAATGTTAATATTTCATCATTGATATATAAACTATCAGACTGGGTGGCTGGTAGTAGTGGGTTTCAGTAGGCCCATAAACTTATTTTGCAGGCCGGATTAAACCTGTTCACAGGCCTGATACTGTCCCCGGGCCGTACGTTTGACACCCCTGCTATACGTGGTCACTCTACACCTCAGCACAAAGGGTAGCAACTAGGTGCCGCTGACAGGGAGCCAAAAGCACCGCCAATACCCAGGACTGGCATCAGCAAAATATAGGCTTAGTGCACCCAGCTCAAATTTGACCAGGGGCAAGGGCATAGGTCAGCATAATCCTCTAATACAGCGGAGACAAACGGCCAAGATGTGATGTGATAGCAGCACAGGGTCACACGACGCTGCTGTCCAGCCAGCCCGTCCTTTTCGCCAGAATAGTGCATCGTCGGCGCTTACATATACAAATCCAAACCTTCAAATGCACCTTCCCACACACCCGGAGCTGTTAAATGACGCAAGCAATCGACCAGCAAGTGGAAAGCAACAATACCTTGTGACACACATGTGCAGCATAAAGCACATATGAGGTGACATTTTTGCAAAAAAAAAAAAAAAAAGAGCACGCTAAGGGATATTCAGGGCTTTAAACATGCAATTACTGAGCGTTGTTTATGCGTCTGCAAAATGGACAGGAGTGACCTTTGTTTGGGGTTAGTGGGGATTAGTAAAGGGACTAATTTGAGGGGATTAAATTCACCACTGGCTATTACATTGAAGGATGACAAAACTGTTTCCAGGGGGGGAAGAAAAAAATCAGCATTTTCTCCCGCTTAGCGTCGCCGTGTAAATCTTTTTAAGATTCGCTAAAGAAAAAAAAATGACAGTGTCAACTTATCTTAAAAAAAATGGCATTTATGTACAGTATATTATTTGATGCATCTTGTATTGTGTTCCTTCAACAACTATGGAACAGACAGAGTTTAAAAGTTGAAGGAACGTTATATTTAGCACTCAATTAATTAGGGGTGTGGGAAAAAATCAATTCTAACACGTTGTGCGATTCAGAATCAAATCAATTTTAAAAAAAATGTATTTGTTGATTGGCAACACCAAATTGGCCCTAGTGTGTGAATGTGAGTGTGAATGTTGTCTGTCTATCTGTGTTGGCCCTGCGATGAGGTGGCGACTTGTCCAGGGTGTACCCCGCCTTCCGCCCGATTGTAGCTGAGATAGGCGCCAGCGCCCCCCGCGACCCCGAAAGGGAATAAGCGGTAAAAAATGGATGGATGGATTATTTTTTTATTTTAGTTTTATTTTTTTTATCAATCCAACAAACCAATACACAGCAATACCATAACAATGCAATATATTTGTTGTTTTAATAGTGATTCGGTAGGAGGACAAACATAACACAAACCTTCCTCATTGTTAGAAAGCCCACTGTTTGATACATTTGGGTTCATGCTTCACTGATGATAGTATTTGGTCAGCGTCGTTTTGTCCTACTAATTTTGGCGGTCCTTGAACTCGCCGTAGTTTCTTTACATGTACAACTTTCTCTGACGCTGCCACAGAAAGATGGGTCATTATTTGTGTCATTTTGTTCACCAAACATTGTATGATGTGCGTGAATGCAAAAAGGTGAGCTTTGTTGATGTAATTGACTTGCGTGGAGTGCTAATAATCCATGCTAACATGCTATTTAGGCTAGCTGTGTGTACATATTGCATTATTAAGCCTCGTTTGTAGGTATATTTGAACTCATTTAATTTCCTTTACTTATGTCCTCAGTGTATTTAATTTATATTTGCATGTCTCATGACACACTATTTGTATGTAAGTTTGGCTGCATTTCTGATTGGGTGCCATGTTGTTCCAGACCACAGCAAAGGTTACTATGTTGTTCCAGACTACAGCAAACTTTACCCAGCTTGTAAAGTTTGTGATGAACGCATTAGAACAAAGGTGTCAAACGTACAGCCCGCGGGCCGGATCAGGTAAGATGAGTTTGCGAAGTATAAAAATGAGCCGAAATTTTTTAATGAAAAAACTGTTGTTGTAGATGTGTCCACTAGATGTCACAATAGCAATTTTTTGTATCATTTTGATTTAGATTATACTACATATGTAAGGAAAAAAACAAAAAAAACACGTTCGTGCACCAGTCGAGGTAAATGAGCAAACTACATAAATAACATCCTGTACTTTGATTTTTGATTTTTTTAATCCTGATAGATTGAAAATTAGTTGACTGATGAACATTATCACATAATTTATTCAGAAAGTACAAATAACGATGTGGAGGGGGGGCGTGGCCTGCACTCCTGTAACAAAGCAGGGTGTGCCAGGAACGAATTTGAGATCAACAACAGGTGCTTAGATGGCCCACCTGGGCGTGCTTATCTAATCACCTTTCGCTCTGTTAAAGGCAGCAGCCGGGAAGGAGAGAGGGGTGGTTGATGATGGAGCACGAGCACGAGCAAGAGCGAGACTGACAAAAAGACAATTGCTTAAAAGCACAAAGACAGATTATTGCAAAATAGAACATTCTCGTCAAACGGGAAGAGCCTGCCATGTCCGTGATCCGAAAAACCCGGAAGGGCAAGTTTTCCACACACAACAAAAAAAGATAAAATACTATTAGCCGCAACATGTAAGTGTAAAATAAACCCGACAACATTATAACTTGTACATTTTTCAGAATGTGCTTGTTCTATTTTTAAACAAAGAAAACAATCTGTATTTGATTTTTTTTTTAAGTTATCTTGCCGTGATTTTACCAGTCCGGCCCACTTGGGAGAAGTTTTTTCTCCATGTGGCCCCCCGTCTAAAATGAGCTTGACACCCCTGCATTAGAAGAAGACAGCCTGTTCTTTCCTTTAACTTGGGAACACACATATATACCTTTGGCAGTTTTAAGTCAGTAATTTACAGGAGTTATCTCACCCTCTGAGACACTTACCTAATGTGTTGCTTTCAATATAACACATATATAAGGCTTGTAACTTTTTGCGGCTCCAGGTAGATTTGTTTTTCTGTATTTTTGGTCCAATATGGTTCTTTCAACATGCTGGGTTGCCGACCGCTGCTCTAAGAGTTCTAACTGCTGAAGTCTTTTTAGCAATAAAATCCTCTAAAAGCTGAGAACCAGATACTTTTGTTTTAAAGTCTCTTCCTTTTTGTTTGAGCAAACTATCTAGCATGCATGTGTGCCCAATTCAAACACTGGGATAGAGGAAAGGACACAGGGACAATATTTTAGGGCTCAAACTGTATTTTTTTTTAATTTACTTTGTGTGTTGAAAACAAAGGTCATCAAATGTAGAAATAGGAATCCCTGGGGATTTCAATTGATCCCAACCAGACTGTTCAGATTGTCCGGAAAGACATTTAGCCTCTCCCCCGAGCAGATTTCATCAGTTCATGCTCATAGACTTAAATTAGTCACATCGTCCAACTGATTAGATCTGATCAATTTAATTCTGTCTAACTAGATTGGACTGATCTAGGTCTGTCTGACGAGAACTGACCACTTTAAGTCTATGAGCATGAACCGATGAAGTCTGCTCGGATGAGAGACAAAACATACTCCAACACAAAGCGAACAGTCTACTTGCGATCAACGGAATGCCCTAAGAATACAATGACCTGGGTGAATGACAACATCCATTGGACATGGACAGTGTGTATTTAATTTGTATTTGGATGTCTCATGGCACTATTTGTATGTAAAATTGGCTGCCTTTCTGACTGGGTGCCATGTTGTTCCAGACCACAGCAAAGTTTACTATGTTGTTCCAGACTACAGCAAACATTACCCAGCTTGCAAAGATTGTGATGAATGCCTGAGAAGAAGACAGCAAGGGAAAAAGTTTGAACTTAGTTTTAAGGCTATGTTGCAGAACTTGTAGTACATTTAGACAATAAATGACTTCCTTAATTGCAGTAGGGTCTTAAAAACAGCCAAGTGTTCTTGTCATGTGAAGGATCTTAGACCAGCCCTTTTGCAGTAGGTCCTTAAAAAAGCAGAACATTCCTGTCACATAAAGAATTTTTGACTATGTTCAGAGGACTCTAGTTGTCAGGGGGATATACCTGTAGAGTACAATATAGAAAATAATAGTGTAGGAAGAACAACCTTAGTTTTCTGCAAATATTGCTCTCGGCTGAGGAAGGTTTTATACTGCTGATACATCCCTGATTATATATATATATAATTTTCTATACAGATACTGAGGGTTCTCTTTAAGAAGCGACACAAGCTGATCTAAATCAGGGGTCCCCAGATTTTTTGAGTCTGGGGCCACATTGAGTTAAAATAATATACATGTGTGTGTATATATATATATATATATATATATATATATATAGATTCTATAATCACTATAATGAACCTCCAGCACCCTTCGCGACCCCAAAGGGAAAAGCGGTAGGAAATGGATGGATGTGTGTAAGTGTGCGTGTGTGTATATATATATATATACAAACATGTGTATATATATACTATATGATGGGTTTTCTTTATTTTCATGACTATTTACCTTGTAGATTGTCACTGAAGGCGTCAAAACTATGAATGAACACATGTGGAGTTCTGTACTTAACAAAAAAAAAAGTGAAATAACTGAAAACATGTTTTATATTCTAGTTTCCTCAAAATAGCCACCCTTTGCTCTGATTACTGCTTTTTTCACA